>NW_027527437.1:655758-754578 GCF_008692635.1 Crocuta crocuta | reverse complement strand
ATAAAAACAAAAACAAAAAAGCACAATGCAAAAAAAAAAAAAAAAAAAAAAAAAAAAAGAAGGTAGGAAGAAAAAGAAAAGAGAAGGAAAAAATAATTAAAGAGAAAAACAACAACAACAAAACAAAACAAATAAACAAAAAGTACAGACTAACACATAAAACCGCAGGACAGTTGTCTGTTGGTACCTGGGGCTAGCGGCTGTTTGGAGGAGAGGCCTTCTGATTGATTTAGTGTCCCTCACACTCCTTTAGAAAGCAGTTACCAGGCAAAGAGGAGTGGGGTTTGGTGTAAGCAGGTCCCACCTCCACTAGGGGCGCTGCACTGACCCCTGAAGGCCCACCGTGCTGGTGAGCGGCCAGTCTCACCTTCCTGGATCTGGTGTCTCAAACCACACAGCTCAGGCAGCCCTCACAGAGTAGCGCAGGCCTCGGCTTGTCCTGCTCCACAGTCCCCCGTGCCTCTTAGGTGCTTGGCTGGGATTCAGTACCTGATGCCTTAAAGGATCCCTCACCTCGAGGACCTGCTTCTGGGGTAGTGCCACTCCGCTTGCAGGTATGGCTGGCACCGACAGGCTTTTGTCCTTGGCAGGGCAATATACCCACTTCCCACAGTGATCAAGGGAGTGGATTGTTGTCGCCCAGTGCATCCTGACATCAGTATCACGCCCCAGGACTGGCTTTCCCGTCAGTTAACCCCCTGCCCTACACATACACGCCACGGCAGCTTAGGTTGGGAGAAAGTCATGCGCTTCTAAAAACTCCGATCTTCAGCTCCTTAGATCTTCTTTCTAAAGTAGAGACTGGCACTCTCCATATTTCTCATTCTCCAGTCTGTGATCCAGAGAGATTTTTCTCCTGTCCTAACACAACACCGTACTTCCAAAGCCTCTCTTTCTCTCCGTTTTGTCCCTCCCCTCTGTGCCCAATTCTCATACCTGCACCTCTGTCCCGCCAAGCTGTCTCTGTCTATTGTGGAGATTTTCCTGTCACTCTGAACACTGATTTCCTAGGCGTTCCAAGTTTTTTGACCTCAGTATAGATGTGTTTGAGGGAGGAGGGAAATTCTGGTCCCCCTATTTCTCCATCATCTTAACTCCTCCCTGTCACCTCCTAAATTCTGAGGGAAGATGTGGTCCAACATTTTTTATATATATATATGTGACCCAATACATTGAGCATGCTTAGTGACTTTTGATAATGGCAACAACCTCATAAGTGGAAGGCACCTATGTTTTATGCATTCTTTGTCATTCTTATAATATTTTATGGCTCAAATAATCTCCAATTAGATTAAAAATAAATCTTCCTTGTTTGATTGAAAGAGCATTAAGTCTTTATTTTTTTCAGCGACTGTGCCTATTAGTGTATTTGAAGTGAAATAAATCTGTGTATTCCTTCCTTTGATATTGTAAAACGTAATCAGATTATTTGCTAAGATATTACCTTTCAGAATTAACTCTCTTCATGGTTATACTTTTTTCCTTTGGCAAGACTTCCCCGATTTAATGCACTTCCAATGCCTTTGGTAACCATATAAGCATGTCATGGCGGGATGAGTCAGTATCACAGGAAAACTGGAAATTATGGGAACAGATATCTGATTTTCTGAAAGTTGAAATTCCAGGAAAATCTTCCTCTTAAATTTTTTTCCTTATTCATATAATGTTACACTTCTGTCATGTGAAGGGGAGTGTCTTTCTGTTAGTTTTCTAAACTGCAAGTAACATGTCATGTGTATGGGGCTGTGACAGAGTAATAGTGGTATATTTTTAGTAAAGATGTATCAGGGAAGCTTGTGTGCTGGGCCTGCCCTGCCTTTGCTGCCACTTGTCCTGGGAAACTGACTAAGCAATATAAAGTTATCCTTACAAACCCCTCAAATTTATATAGATTGTGTGTGTGTGTGTGCATAGCCATTAAAACAAATTACCACTGTGTCTTCCACATGAAGCCTTCTCAACCTGACCACCTTTTGTCCCTCTTTGTCTCCCAAACATATCAAGTCCCTTGAAGAAGCAAAGTGTCATAAATATGAAAGAAAAAGAGTCCCTTTATGTTCCTAAAAAAAACATGTGCTATCCATTTCCGGATACAGTAGCCAAGATGAACCCAGAGCCTACACAACATACCCCAGTTTTGAGATGTTGGTGGAAGTGTGTGGATTGTCCTTGAGAAGCTGATGTTGCAGAAGAGTGTCCAGGAATGAAAATAAATGTAAACTTGGCTTCAGTAGTACAAACCTTATAAAGCTGATAAATGCAAGGGTCTCCTCCTCAGAGCTGGCATCAGTCCTAAAATTAGGATCCACTAATGTCTTCTGTGGATTAACAACTTGCTTTCCAGGGAGACCTGACTATAAAAATATAGGTAGCTTCTTGTACACATTTTTGTCCTGTGCCCATTTCACTCTTTAACTCTTCAAAATAATTCAAAATAAATTATGCTAGCATGTGAGAGATTTTGTGGGTTTGGGTGAGAGTAAGAAGTAAATCTTAGTGTTATTTACCTTCTCACTTTGATACTTTTTTTGACTGCCAAGCAAAGGTGTGGGTGACATTTGAAGTATGGTTAACTGATTTAGAAGAAGAGGTGTTTTTTTTTTTTTTTTTACATAATTCTAGAGGCTTTTAAAAGTATGAGTGGGATTTGCACAGCAGGTGGTGAATGGCAGCTGTTTGGGCAGAATCCGAACAAGAATATCAGACACCTCCACATTATAAAAGTCTCGAAAACAAAATATGCTGGGTCTGATGTTTGACAATGCATATGAAATTACCTATTAATTTTTTCCCTTTTAAAAGAAAGTTCTAGCTATATTTTTTCAGTGGTTTTAATTTAATACAAGACTGAAAGTATTTTATATAAAATTAATTTGAATTTAAAACTCCAAATAAGACCTTTCACCAATGATATAATTATAACTTTAAATGTTTCAATCTTTGTACTTCTTATTTATTGTTTTGATTAGGAAAGTCATAGGGAGGGAAATTGTAATTGGATTTGAGTTGAGATCTGATTTCTAATCCCATTTTAACCACTATCATCTTAAAGCAGTTAAAACAGGGGTGGATATTTAGAAGTTTTTAGTGTAAAGTCTTTAAAAAGTTTGTTTCTGCTTTAAGCCCAGACATTCATTCATTCACTGAAATTTTTTTCAATTTCTACTCTATATGAGACCCTGTATAGAAAACAAAGATGAATAAACCATAAATTAAATTTATATATATGGGGAGGATGAGAAGATGTAATACAAATAACCCTAAATATGGGGCCCCTGAGTGTCTCAGTCAGTTGAGTGTCAGACTTCAGCTCAGGTCATGATCTCTCATTCTTGGGTTCAAGTCCCACATCATGCTATGTGCTGACATTTCAGAGCCTGGAGCCTGCTTCAGATTCTGTGCTGCCCCTCCCCTGCTTGCACTCTCTCTCTCTCTCTCTGTCTCTCAAAAAAATAAAATTAAACATTAAAAAAAGAAATAACCATAAATATGTAGAGAAGATGTTGTATCAGAATGTTGATATAAGACTAGAAAGAATATGAAGCTTCTACCAGTACATGGCAAAAAACAAAATCAAGAGACATTGAGTAGACCATATATATATGTATGATAAACTAAAAAAGCTTCCTTATACTAAGTAAGTAATATGAACCATGAACATAGTGGATATTTAGAAAGTATTAATTGGATAAATACATTATCTCATTCAGCTCTCCAAACAATGAAGGAGGAATAATTATTTTCATTTTATAGATGAGAAAACTTATGAGTAAAAAGCCATTAGCAGCTTGGGCAAATCTATACAACAATTAAGTTTTAGAACAGAGATTTAAAGTCAGCTTCATTATATTACAGTTTCTGCACTTCTTTTTTTTTTTAATATTTTTTATTTTTTTCTAAGAGAGAGAGAGACAGAGTGAGCAGGGGAGGAGAGAGAGAGACAGCGTGAGCAGGGGAGGGTCAGAGACAGACTGAAACAGGTTCCAGGCTCTGAGCTGGCAGTCAGCACAGAGCCTGACGCGGGGCTTGAACCCACAAACCGTGAGATCATGACCTAAGCGAAAGTCGGACGCTTAACCGACTAAGCCACCCAGGAGCCCTTACAGTTTCTGCACTTCTAACCAGTATACATTCCTGTGTACCCTGGGAAGGTAATTCAAATACTATAATACTTATAGGTTCAAAGCTATTCTTGTCACTAAACAACTAGAGTGTAAAGTAGAGAAATCATTTGAGGCCAATGATGTACCAAAGTCATTTTCAGATCTACCACAAGAATGATTTAATGTGGGGTTGGTAATTCACTGACTTGAGGTTGTATTCCACTTGACATTTATAGTTAAGCTCTGGGCTGGGATAGTAAACTGGATAGGTAATTAGAACAGCCAAAATTACTTTTTTTTACCTTAGGTTTTTATTTTATTTTCATTATAGTTAATATAAAGTGTTCTATTAGTTTCAGATGTACAAGATAGTGATACAATAATTCTATACATTACTCATTGCTCATCATGATAAGTGTACTCTTAATTCCCTTCACCTATTTTACCCATCTCACCACCTATCTCCCCTCTGGTAGCTGTCAGTTTGTTCTCTATAGTTAAGAGTCTGGTTTCTCTCTCTCTCTCTTTCTCTCTCCTCCCCTTTGTTCATTTGTTTTTTTTTTCTTAAATTTTATGTGTGAGTGAAATCATATAGTGTTTGTCATTCCTTGGCTATTTCACTTTGCATTATACTATGAAGCCACATTCATGTTGTTGCAAGTGGAAAGATTTCATTATTTTTTATGGCTTAATAATATCTATCATCTATCTATCTAATCTATCTATCTATCTATCATCATCTATCATCTGTCATCTATCTACCATGTCTTCTTTATCCATTTGTCTATTGATGGACCCTTAGGTTGCTTCCATAATCTGGTTACTGTAAATAATGCCACAACAGCCAAAATTGTTATCCAAAAGTTCACAGTATCTTCATTAACTGAGTTAATTTGCATAAAAATAAACATTTGAGTCATTATTCTGTAAAGAGCTCTCCTTGCCTGGTCTGTTCAATCTACCCTTAAATGATGTGTTAGAATCCATCTACTAGGTATAAATCTATTAATTTATCCTGACTCATGTTTCAAAAGACAGTATAAATTTTATTTCACATTTTAAATTTAAAAAACCCTAGATACTGCATGAAATGGTTAAATACATATAAACACATAAATATATACCATACATAAAAGTCATACAAATTATATAAATATTTCCATGAACAAATGTACAGGTATCTCAATATATGCATTCCAAGATACCTCTTATCATCTGGAAATGGTTCATTTTAACTCAGTTACCAATAACTCAGAACAACACGTACATAGTGCGAAGATCTAGTTCAAATATACCATAAGTTAAATAGAAGTATGCATATTTTGTGTTAAATAGGCTACTCAATGACCTGTGTGACTGGAAAAATCTACTTTGAGTTCTAAAAACTCAGCTTACTGTAATCTTTATCAAAATAACACCAGCATTCTTCGCAGAGTTAGAACAAACAATCCTAAAATTTGTATGGATCCAGAAAAGACCCCAAATAGCTAAAGCAATCTTGAAAAAGGAAACTAAAGCTGGAAGCATCAGAATCCCGAACTTCAAGCTGTATTACAAAGCTGTAATTATCAAGACAGTATGATACTGGCACAAAAACAGACTCTCAGATCAATGGAAAAGAACAGAGAACACAGAAATGGACCCACAAACGTATATACAAGAAAATATTACTCAGCGATCAAAAAGAATGAAATCTTGCCATTTGCAACTACATGGATGGAACTGCAGGGTATTATGCTAAGTGAAATTAGTCAGAGAAAGACAAATATCATATGACTTCACTCATATGAGTAATTTAAGATACTAAACAGGTTATCATTAGGGAAGGAAAGCAAAAATAATATAAAAACAGGGAAGGGGACAAAACATACTCTTAAATATACAGAATAAACAGAGGGTTGTTGGAGGGGTTGTGGGAGGGGGCATGGGCTAAACTGGTGATGGGTAAGGGGCATTAGGGAATCTACTCCTGAAATCATTGTCGCACTATATGCTGACTAACTTGGGTGTAAATTAAACAATAAATAAACTAATTTTAAAAATTAAAACATTAAAAAATAAATTTTAAAAAATTAGAAGGGAGGGTCGCCTGGATGGCTCAGTCAATAGAGCGTATGACTTCAGCTCAGGTCACGATCTCATGGTTTGTGGTTTCAGGTCCCTATCGGGCTCTGTGCTGACAGCTTGGAGCCTGGAACCTCCTTCAGATTCTGTGTCTCTGTTTCTCTCTGCCCCTCCCCCATGCTCTCTCTCTCAAAAATAAATAAATATTTTAAAAATAAAAATAAATAAATGAAAATTAAAGGGAAGTACTGTGGCCAGCTTGATGTGATGAATTTGAAAATCCAAATAAAATGCCCAAATTTTTGGGTAAAACCATTGAGATTATTTTCTCAAAGGATAGAAAAATTAGAATGACTAACAAAAAAGCAGATTTGACAACCAGGGTCAAGATCTAACAGGCTCAGAAAGTCCTTTAGGCTGGTTCCAGAGACTTTTCAAGTAGCAGATAAGCCCAGCATTGTTTTATTTATAAAAAAATTGTTTTTAAATGTTTATTTTTTTATTTAAAAATTTTTTTACATTTTTTATTTACTTCTGAGAGAGAAAGATAGAGACAATGTGAGCAGGGCAGGGCCAGAGAGGGAGATACAGAATCTGAAACTGGCTCCATGCTCTGAGCTAGCTGTCAGCACAGAACCCAATGCAGGGATTGAACCCAGGAGCCGTGAGATCATGACCTGAGCTGAAGTCGGACATGTAACCAACTGAGCCACCCAGACGCCCTTAAATGTTTATTTTTTCATTAAAAAATTTATGTTTTTTAGTTAAACATAATTAATTAAATTATTATGAGCATGAGAATGGGGGCAGAGAGAGAGGGAGACAGAAAATTTGAAGCAGACTCCACGCTGACAGTAGAGAACCTGATGTGGGACTCAAACTCACAAACCTTGAAATTATGACCTGAGCCAAAGTCAGACACTCGAATGACTGAGCACCCAGGAGCCCCCCAGCATTGTTTCAAACTCCTGCAGACAATTGTGCATAACTTCGGAAACAAATCACTCTTACAAGGCTAACTTCTCTCTGGCACCAAAATCAGAGCAATACAGTTCCAATATGAAAACTCATTTATAAATAAGAATACAAAAATTGGAACAAATGTCAGCACGTGGTATGTAGCTACTGCCCAGGAGTAAAAAAATAAATTAATAAAAACTGAGCTTACTAAAGAAACACTGAATTACAAAGCACCATATCTTGTTTTGACGCCCCCTCACCCTGCCACCCACATGAGAAAAAACCAACAGTAATTCAGCAAATATTTTTAATTTATAAATAAACACATTCTATGTATTCATTTTTGCAATAAATATTTATTTTTGGTCGGTATCAGTATGAGTCAAGTGCTGTGATAGGTTTTTCATATATATTATATCATTTAATTGTCACCCATTTTAAAATTATAAATTATAAAATTGAAATCTCAGTGTCTCTAAACCACTTGTGACCGTGAAACACAGTTCTGGTCCATCTGGTGAGGTAGAGACCCTTTGGGAGGGGTTCCTTTCTTCACCTTTCTCTTCTCGTTTTTGGACAAGCCGATCTCAGGTCTACAGTTGCTGCAGCATGCTGTGATCATGAGAACAAAAGGCATTAAAAATAATAAAGCAATGAGAGCAATGTAGCTCACGGATGTTGTATTGAGGCAAAAGAGCAGTCCTGGACTTGCTTATTATGTGAGAAAAATGAGGCTGTTATTTTTTTTTAAGCTACTTCTAGTTTCTGACTAATAAAATCACACAGGTGGAAAGTGGAAAGGCTAGGATGAAACATGGGCCTGAACAACTCCAACACCAGTATGTTTTTCTATTTGCCAAACTGTGTTGATATCTTTAAGGAATTTCTAGATTTCATGGGAACACAGGCAAGTTAAAGGTTAGAGTCATTATGGCCCAGATATTACTGTTCTATTATAAGCAGAGTTTCATAAACGCTTTCCCCCCCCCATATAAGATCCTTTTTGACAGCCTCCTGGATCTTGGAGAACTAACCTCAGAATAATTTAGTTGCTCTCCTGTAATCTGTGTAATGTGTGTCCCAGGGAGCGAGATAAAAATTGGTCACAATAGTAAGAGAGAAAATGCTCAGAAAGGGTATAAAAAAACATAGGCCCTTGGGGTGCCTGGGTGGCTCAGTTGGTTTAGTGTCCAACTTCAGCTCAGGTCATGATCACGGTTCGTGGGTTTGAGCTCTGCATCGGGCTCTGTGCTGACAGCTCAGAGCCCGGAGCCTGCTTCAGATTCTGTGTCTACTTCTCTCTCTGCCCCTCCCCTGCTCTAGCTCTGTCTCTGCCTCTCAAAAGTAACTAAATGCAAAAAACAAAACAAAACAAAACAAAACAAAACATAGGCCCTCACATGAAACATAATTAGTTCCTAAATTCATGCTTGGGTTTTTTTTGTAGATTTATTTTCAGAGGTCATAAAATTATTTTAAATGTTAGTAGTTTTTATGAACATTAAAGCATTGTTCAGAAGTTCAATATATAGCATCATGCAAGGTGTTTACAAAATAGTTTTTACTATGTGTCAATCTCCAAACCACAAGTACAATAGATGTTTCAGAAATGTCCACTGCTTTCAGGTTTAGATTCACTCCATGACACCAAGAGTAACTTCTAATTGACATTTTACTATTCTGCTACAATCTAAAGACAGATAAGTATGTACATATGTGGTATGAAATTCAAGCATTTTTGTACCAATTTTTTTTTCAAATTAAATCATAGGTTTCATTGGACTTTTTGAAAAAAAATGCTTGTCTGATTTTCCATAGTGCTCCTTTTTTCCATCTCTTGTTGCAACATGACTGAAACCTTTTGCTTCCTACAGTCTGTAAGTATGGCAGCAGACAACTGAATATTACAATTGTCTCTTTTGGAGGCTGACAGGGATTGGTGCTAAAACAATAATAAAGTGATAGGTTAGACAATATTCTAGTCTGACATTCATCTCACAAATTTTAAATGTGAACACTAATGCTAGGATTAAATATAGGTTGTATTTTAATTTACTATGTGAAAATTAAATTTACTATGTGAAATTATGAAGCCATAATCAACACAGTTCCTGTGGAAATTAAAGTTAAAATTATGCTTATAAAAAAGTAATTTAATATTCATTTCTAGCACTAATCATTGCTTAACATTTTAAAAGATGGAGGAAGACAGGGCACCTGGGTGGCTCAATTGGTTGAGAGTCTGACATTGACTCAGGTCATGATCTCACGGTTGTGAGTTTGAGCCCCATATTGGGCTTGCTGTTGTCAGATCTTCTGTCCCCTCTCTCTGCCTCTCCCCTGCTTGCACTCTCTCCCCCAAAACATAATAGATTTTTTTTAAAGATGGAAGCTATTTGACCTGATGCAATAACCAAAATTTAACTTTGTTCTTAAATAAATAGGACATGATATATCCAAAGTATTTAGATAAGTGTGTCTCTATATGTAAGATCATTAAAATGGCTTTTTTAACAATCATCTTTTGCATTTGCAAAGTTTGCTTCCTTCCAAAGTCTGAAAGTGTATTTTAAATTTCTTCGTACTGCTTCACAGTAACTCTGAGAAAAATGAAACAGATCTCTTTAAAAAATGTCGGTAAAAAGAATTTTCTCTATGGGAATAAATGACCTAACATTGAATAAATAGCCCCTGAAAATCTATTGCTACCTTTGTCTGCCTCAAAGTGTACAGTCAGATCAATGGTCCCACTGAACTTTGCATTGGTCTGAAGTAATCTGATGTATTTGATCAATTTTAGGTCCAATGTTTTAAAAAGGAGTAATTGATACTGTCTAATTTATCAGTGCATGTATCCTAAGCGTCTCTTATATGTTTATGATCTAAAATAGTTGTTCAATAAAACTCAATACCTTCATTCATATCAGATGACTCTGTAAGTGCCATAAAGGGCTTGGAAGTCTAAAGAAATGTATTAGTGTATTTACTGTTGCAGGACAAACTACCACAAACTTAGCCATGGGTGAGGACTCTGGGTAAGGTTCAGCCAGGTATTCTACTTAGGGTCTTACCACACTGAAACCAAGGAATTGGCCAGGATTATGTAACTACGGGAGTGGCTGTCCCATCATAGTTTGCTATGTAATATAAATTAATGAAGGAAGTGTCTGTGACACCATATGCACAGGCTACATCCACATTCAAGTGTAGATGATTATACAAGGTCTATATGCCAGGAAGTGAGAATCTTGAGACTTTTAGGAGCCATCTTAGAATTCTGCCTACCCCAATAAATAAGCATGTTTGCACATACACACATGCACACACACACACACACACACACACACACACACACAGAGGCAAAATCAAAGAGAAACCTCATTTAAATATTGTTGTTATTTCTTCACTGTTATCTCCTTTTATGAATAGAGAGGAGGATAAAAAGACTGGTGTTTTTTTCTACTTGTAATTCAGCTATTTGAAAATTCACTTGTTTCATAGAATAATAGCTACCATGTATTGAGTGCTAATTATGTGCCAGACACATACATTAGCTCATTAGCTCATTTAATCCTCAAGAAATTCTGTAAGAGAGATTACATTATTACCCATCATTTTTTTATAATAGAAAAACAGGCACAAATATATTGTTTGTCAGTCAAAACACTGGTAAGTGGCAATGATAGGTTACTGTTTAACACATAATATATATTCAACAAATGTAGCTATCAACTAGATTAATTTTTAAGGATTTTTAGGAAAGAAAACAGTACAGAAAAACTGAAAGGACACGAATACATACATTAACTTAACTAGTGCTACTGCTGCTTTACGTTAGGACCACTCCAGGATAGGACCTATTCAAAAGGAGTATAAAGTCAGATTGGGAAAGAACTTCTACTTTAGAGTAATTTCTATTTGTCAGTGATTGTTGCAATCCTGCCTAACTTTTCAGTATATCGACCAAGGAAACACAGTGAAAAAAAAGATAAAAGCTTAAAATGACCATAAAAACTAAAAAGAAGCAACCCACCCTCGGGTAGGATCTGCACTAGTTTTAAGAAAAAAGATAGTGAATGAAAAACATTGAATCCAGGTTCCATTTAGTGGCAGAACCTAACTTGAATTTATGGTAAAGAAGCTAACGAAAGTCATGAAAGAAGATGATTTGTTTCTCTCAAAGCTTGATTTTGGCTGTTCCAACAGAAATCCAGGCAATGACCTAACCAGTTCCCCATGGTTGATTGTAGGTAACAACAGTACTGTGTCTTTTCCTCATCTCTTATTACCGTTTACGCTGCCCTCAATGCTTTTTTTCCCCATCTAGGCACAGACTACAAAGCCCAACAAGCAACTAGGAATCAGACTCTATGTCACAGTTGCTCTAGCAGGTGGAGGTGGCTGTGGAAGGAGAAAGGAAATCGTAGGATGCACAGAGGCATTATGAAAAGTTTAATACCCAAGAGCAAAAGGCTACAGGAAGAAACATAGGCACAAGATATGTCATGCAATGTGCTTTTTAAGGCATTAGGTTCAGTCTGATCAACAGAAACACAGGGTCATGTTACTGAATTAATATTTTCAGGACCCTTTATATAATTTCAGGAAAGTCTTTTGCATGCTCAGTAAGGTTCATGAAAATCAGACTTCTTTATCAAGAAATGTAGGGAATTATTAGTTATTCTGATTGAAAGGGAACAGGATAGGAATCAGTTGAGTGGCCCAAAGAAAGACTGTAATTCTATGATACCTTTATTAAAATAATTTGATTTTCAGATAAAGAAGCGACAGATCAACAGACATCTGCCACACTTCTGTGAATAAGAATGCAATTTTAATCTTATTCAAATCGATAAACATGGGACATAGTCAATAAAGACGTGTGTGTTGGTTGCCATAGTCGAAAAAATACTAATATAAGTTTGATGAGAGACAAAGACAGAATCAGCATAAATGTAAAATTGACATAGAATTCTTTGATTAGTAGAATTGCATAGAGAATTATGTTAGTGGTTGACAAAAAGCATTGATAAACATTTTCTGAGGCCTATGAACATATGAAAGACACAATAACAGCAATGGCTAATTCTCAGACTTTGTTTTTATCCTATAGCATTGCCTCTTCGTGTCTCTCAGAATGAAAGTAAGCTAGTTGACATCATCACAAAAAGTTTGTTGTAATTGTTGAGCCATTTCCTATAATAATTGCTTTTTTTAGCCCTGAGGTTGGTTTTTAAAGCTTGAATTATGAATATTTCATATCATATTATTTTCATATTCCATGTGCATACCTCATGCAAATTAACTTTCTTATAGCCTCACACTGACCTTTACCTCATTGAAGGAAATTAAATTGTAAAGTGAATATGCTTAGGAAAATCTTTTTCACAAAAATGTCTCTTGCTCTACATTGTTGAGGTTTAACAGAAGCCTTTAGCCTTCCAAGTCATCAATCCTATTAATATAATGAAATGAATATCTAGATAATTGATAAAAAATTAAAATACTTCACTTTTCTCAAGATGAAAATGAAATAACAATGTTTAAAATACTGGAATTTAGTAGAAAAGAAAAAAAGTAACTGCAACAATTAGCTTTTAATATTTTCAGGATTTGAAGGTGCTTTTCAAACCATATACTGGCATATCTGACACTTTCCTCAAGCTGCTTGAAACGAATACTGAAACAAAGGCATTCAATTCTGGAAATATTGGAAAATCCTCAGTTTATACTTCCAATAATATGTTCATATATTAAGAAATAAAAAATACCTTAAATATCTAGAAACAAGAAAAGATACATTATTTTCTGTAGCGAACGAAATGACACAAAGACAGGACACACACAAAGGACAGACACAGACACAACTCCGGCCGGAGGAACAATTCTACGCAAGCCCCTCTTGCGGTTTATTTTATACCCCGGTAACTGGATACAAACTGAAGTCTACAAGATGCATTCCTTTACCAATTAAGGGCAAGTAGCCAAACACATTTCAAGGACGGGGGGAGCAAAGGGAGGAAGCGACCACAACATGTTTACTAAGAGGCCTGCCCACAACTCCAGCCTTCTTACTTCTAAGGAGGGCATGTTCCCTCGTTTGCGAGCGGACCATTAAACTTGGATATTGTGTGCAGGCCTCCTGGCAGAGCATCCTGTTTGCAGGCATGCTTTGCCCAGGCAGGGAGCCCCGTGTGCAGGCACATCCCCGCGTCCCTAACCACGCTTTCTTGTGGTCACTGCCGGGCTCCCACATCTTTCCATGTTACTACAAATAATAAACTGTTTTCCGTTTTATCTGAGAGTTCTTTCAGGACAGTTTATAATCTCGGGTGATTTCTGAGGAAAATAAAACTACAAGTTGTGTATTTTCTATGCACAAAGTCTCAGCTTCCTCATAGAAGTTGCAAATGTAACCTCATGAGGCCTGGTGGCACTGATATCTTGTATACTAAAGAAGGAGCAAAGCTTTGGGCTTCCTACGCACTATTTATTTTAAATTCACATTGCATCTTGTTTTCAACACTCTGAAATCATATTACATGGACTTTACTTCCTTTATCTAAACATCCTGATTCAATTTTCATATTAAAGTGTTTTTTAATGTAACATCATGCATGGAATCAAAAATAGAAGCGTTGGTGTTTATTTTTGTATTCAGAAAGTTTTGTTTGTAAGCCAGGTTTAGTGGAAACTCACCTATAAAAACAGAGTTTATAAATTTTAGAATAATCACAGTTTTGACTTAGTTTAGGAAGATGAAGCCTGAGAGATAAAATAACCAAATCTAAGAAATCAAGAGACCCAATTTATTTCTCAGGAATTTTAGTTTTAAAAGAAGTAGAAGAAAGAATAGCAACATATGAAGTAGTGAAATTGTCAAGGTTGTTGACTTTAGAGGTTGGGAAGAAAAAATATATATAAATAGATTCTATAATTGTTTAATAATTTCTATGATTCACTTACATATATCAAAACACGTACAAAATTCTTTCCCAGTTGAGAACTTTTTCATAGAGATTAATTCTGTTTCTCCTAGAACTTCCCTTCTCCTCCCTGTCCAATCCTACGTTTCCTTCTATGTGGTCCATTGCTTTACTATGACTTTGCATGCTCCTTTATGAAGCATATATAGAGGTTTTAAAAAGAATATTTAATCAAAAATTTTCAATTATATAATTGTAATTTTACATTTGGTATCTGAACCCTTTATTTTCCTCATTATATCAAGTCTGGTCCGAATTATCACTTACCCTCTGAAGAGTTGAGCACACAACCCATTTTATGTCTTTGTTGAAGACTTAGCTTTATAATATGGAAGAGAAAAATTAACCTCTACGATCAAAACTTACAATTTAAATGTTCACTTTTCATGTATTAATTTTAACTGACATTACTCATTCTAGCATTTAAGAATATGTAATATATATAAGTATGAAAAAAGCAATGAAATTTTTTATATAACAAATAACAAATCAGCAGAGCTCTAATTAAGTTTTATTAAGATTATTCAACCAAATATTTAAAAATTAAGGTAGTTTCTATTTAAAAGTGGATTTAAGAGATTAACTCATTTAATATATAACACACATCCTCAGTATAAGAGCCAAATACCAAACAGCTTAGTATGTTATAACTGAGTAGTTATATAAATTAAAAATACAATTTTAATGTAAAACATAATAGTATATCAGTGGTTCCAAAGGTCAGGAAGTTGGGAATTGTGCATCTATACCTATCTATCTATATCCATCTATATCTATGTCATCTATATCTATATCTATCTGATTAAAATTGTAATACAGTTATGAATTATGACTAATAAAATCAGGTACTATGCCAATAAATGCACAGACATACCTTATTTTATTGCACTTGACTTTATTATGCTTTGCAGATATTACATTTTTTAGAAATTTAAGGTTTGTGACAACCCTGTGTAGAGCAAGTTATCAGCATCATTGTTCCAAGAGTGCTTGCTTACTTTATCTCTGTGTCACATTTTGATAATTCTTGCAATATTTCAAACTCTTTCATTATATTATTATATTTGTTATGGTAATCCATGATCCATGGTTATGACTTGATAAAGGCTCAGATAATTGTTGGCATTTTTTAGCAGTAAAGTATTTTTTAATTAAGATATGTACATTTTTTGTTTAAAACACTACTTCACACTTAGAATACAGTGGTGTGTTAACATAATATTATATGACTGAGAAACCAAAAAATTCACTTGACTTGCTTTATTGTAATATTCTCTTTCTTGGACTAGTCTGGAACTGTACCAGCAATATATTTGAGGTATGCCTGAAATTAATTTACTTCATTTCTTCCATAAAATAAAATTCTGTGAATTTTCATTGCTTTAAAGATTACCATTCAATTTAATTATGGCCTTATAATTTTATAAATAAAAAACTTGATTTAATATAATATGCATTTCCATAAACAATTATATATGTACATGTGTATATTCACTAACATTTACGTATATATTTGTATACTTATATTTACTTATATATTTATATAAATCAGCAAAAATAAGTTTGAAGGGTAGAATCTAGTTTTATTTTTAATTTTGATTAAGATAAGATAACTTTTTTGAAAAATGGTGTATTTGGTATACTCATCTGATATTATTTTTTATATTGGAAGAAAATCTTGATACTTAGTAGGTACTAAGAAATTATTATTTATGAGGTGAATAAATAAATGATATTGGTTGATATCAGAATCACGTTTTCACACAAATTCTTTATTATTGTTCTAATTGTTCTAAAGATGACTTTACTATCCTGACTTATAAAATTTGAAAGTTAACGGACATAATCTCTAAATCTCCTTTCAGCACTAGTGTTAAGTGTTGGAGTAAAATGTAAGAAATCTGCAAATTGTCGAATGCGGTTTCCCTATAATGAAGTGAATTTCCCTTACCAGAACAATGTCATACTTTGAATAGAAATTTTCAAATGTTGGGGTGCCGGGGTCTAAGTTGGTTAAGCGTCTGACTTCAGCTCAGGTCATGACCTTATGGTTTGTGGGTTCCAGCCCTATGTCAAGCTCTGTGCTGACAGCTTGGAGCCTGAAGCCTGCCTCAGATTCTGTGCCTCCCTCTCTTTCTGCTCCTCCCTTACCTACGCTCTGTTTCTCTGTTTCTCTGTCTCTCATAAATAAACATTAAAAAAAAAGAAAATTTCAAATCTTGCCAATTTTTTCTTATTCAAAACATCCCACAACGCCTTCTTTCTTTTTTAAAGATTTTTTTTTAGAGAAAGAGAGAGAGCAAGAGTGCACACACATAAGTGGAGGAGGAGCCGAGACAGAAGATCTGAAGTGGGGTCCGTGTTGCCAGCAGTGGTCCAATGCGAGGCTTGACCTCAGGAACCGTGAGATCATGACCTGAGCCAAAGTCAGAAACTCAAATCGACTGTGCCATCCATGTGCCCTAAGATTTTTTTTTTTTAAAGTAATCTCTACACCTGACTTGGGGCTCGAACTCACAGCCCCGAGATCAAGAACCACATGCTCCGCTGACTGAGCCAGGCAGGTGCCCCTACAAGTGCATAATTTCTAATAAAATATTGACTTTTAAAAGCCATTATTGTATTCCTCGTGCCTATATTTCTGCTTTTGGAGTTTCCTTACTCCTCCCAATCCCTTATCTTCAATCTTCATACTTCATAATCCAATAATTTCTTTCACATACTGTTTTAAGGATTTACCTCAAGTATATTATCACCTGTCATGTTTGAGATTTAGCTATATTTTATTCGTGGCTTTATTGCTCTAGTTCAAATTGATATTATAAATTATATTTTTAGAATAAAGAGAATTTATTCTTTCCAAACATTAATACTATTTTGAGATATTAATTTTTGCAATCAATAAATATAATTTTCTTAATATTTATGTTTATAATCCATTGTTTGAATGATGACAACACTAAATGGATTTTAGAACAGTTAGAAGGAAACATACACATGCTTATTTCTGAATTGAAAGATTAGAGGTCTCTTTTCTTCAATTTATGCTCTTCATATACTATATTTGTCTTTAAATGATATGTAGAATTAAAAATTATTTCTCTTAGATATGTTTATAGTACTTCTTAAAAACCATGCTGTGATATCAAAGATTGTGATTTAGATTATGATAATTTTCAATTTTCCATAATGATTCTTTTTGTCCAGAATAAGTACATTGCTTTTGTTGCCAATGTGTATGTTCTTAAAATTAAGGTACTTTCCCCCCATGTAGCCTTTACTGATGACTTTAAGATCACTTGGACATGTTTCAAATATTTTCTGGAAAATTAGCTGAAAATTATACTTCTTAGCTGAGAATATGTTTTACGATAATTATGTAATCTTTACTTTAGAGATGAATTTTCTGATTCAGTCATTCAAGAAAATGGAGTCCCCAATCTAAGTTATTCCTAAATTTCTAAAGGATTCATAGATTCTGTATGAAAAATGAAGATTAAATTATATCATTTCCTAGAGTTAGAATAGATTCTAATTCTAATTTTCAATTCAAAAGTCTTTGCAAAGTATAAATATTGTCTTATTATATCACCCCAAACATTTGCCTATATGACTTTCTTCAATGATGAAATTGTAATACTATGTGGCAGAGAGAATACAGTTTTTCCAGTAAACTGAAAAATAATGCTAATTATTATTATTTTTTAAAAGTCACGCTGCTGATATATTTATATATATGTATATAGCATCCTGAAATCTTTCACTTACAAATTCTTGGCAAAATAGCCCTCTGGAGGAAAAAAAACTAACAAGAAAATATACTATAAATGGCTAGCAAATAATGTTAATGGACCAAATAGCAAGGTTATTATTTCCTTCATAAACATGTAATTCTTTTAGAGAATATTTTTATTTTATTCCACAATAAATATGCTTATAAATAATATAAACAAGTTGATATTCATTTACCAGAGTTTCAGTACTCTGCTTGTCACTTTCTATCAAAGGTATACTTCCAAAGCCTCTAAGTTAAGTAATTGTTTGTC
This sequence comes from Crocuta crocuta, assembly GCF_008692635.1. Classification (NCBI taxonomy): domain Eukaryota; kingdom Metazoa; phylum Chordata; class Mammalia; order Carnivora; family Hyaenidae; genus Crocuta; species Crocuta crocuta. The sequence goes on along the minus strand of NW_027527437.1, from coordinate 736,419 downwards.
AATAAAACCTAAATACTTTTCTGAAAGTTCCTACTTAAAGGTAGCCTGTAATGAATCAAATTATAATGTAATGAAGTCCATTTATCTCTCCCATGAGATCTCAGCATTATAGAGATAAGCATTTTAAAGCAGGTTTCAATGGCAAGATAACAATTCAATACCTCACTTCATACTACAAAATATACTCAAACATATTGTGAAGACACAAAGATGTGACTCTGGTGTTTTGCTACATCACGTGAAAGCGTCTTACAATTTTTTAGAGATAAGGACAGCAAGATAAATGTGAATGCTTATATGTCATATTGAAATGACTAGGGCATTAATCAAGAGGTTTGCCTACATAGGAATATCGTTAGGTGAAATATCCTCAACAATATACTCTACACTAAGTTTTTCATTTTTGATTTCATATCATCCAGTACATTGACTGCAACAAAGGTGAATGTAGCCAATGTTTATTGAACAGCAGGGGTTCTATATGACAAAATAAGGATAAATTAGGTATAGAGTATTCAAACTATAGGTTATTAAATAAATGTATTACAGGTATTGTTAATACTGATTTGACATCATTTGAATTCATATTTAAATATTCTAATTTCTCTACAGGTATAATAGTTCAATGTTCAGAAAATAACTGTTGGGTTTCACATGTTGATGACAGTCTTTCCAAATGTTTTTTATCTCCTTCCTTGCTCTAGAAAGGAAAATCTTGATTTTGATTATTATTTATTTTCTGTGTATTGCTAATGATATAAGAAATGGACTGTAAACAGACTACCTGAAAGTTAATACTGTTGTTCTTACTAAATTCATGAAATATTTCCCTTGGTTATTACTTCTAAAAGTTTCATTTCCACTCTACAAAATTCAATTTGAAGCCAAGGTTCCACAAAAAATATGTGTCTTTTCTATGAAATGGTCATACCCTTTAAAAGCCAAGTTAATAATTTTTCATATGCAATATTTTTCTACTTATATTGTTCACTTTTCTCTATTGTTTCTCAAATGATATGATTTTTTAAAATGTTGCTTAATTTTTTTCTTTTTTACTCTACAAAGGACTTTTGTACAATTGGTTTGGACTTTTGTACAAAAGAGTAAAAACAAATGAAATTAAAAGAAGCTCTCAATCTAAAATAAAATGTATTTATAGATGTGCATATACTTTTAATTCTGCTTTTATTTTATAAAAGATGCACGAAATTTGTACAAGTTAGTGGGGCTACTGTGTTTCTCTTAAACAAATGAAGAAATTAGCTACTTAACTTCTGGCTTCAAAAGATAAATGATATCTGCATCATCAGTCATGGATAGATTTACTATCTGGGATAAATATGAAAGAACATCTTGTGTAAAGCATGGGTTTTATCTGAATATTGTATTATGCAAATTTTATCAGAGAACATACCCTGAAGAAAGTTTCTTTATCTCTCCCTTTCATTCTGCTTAATTCACTTCTGAATGTACAGCAGTTAACAGTACCTATCAAGCACAAAGTGTTTAATAAATATTTGTTCATTCATTCAACATGCTAAAGAAGCTGGGTTTGGCTATGTTATCTTTCATTTTCATTATTGAAAAGATTCCAATTAATGTTTATGAACAAATCTGTGGTTAAATTGGCAAGGATCTTTGTTTTTGTTTTCTCTTTTATAGACAGATAATAATTAAAAAGCAAAGAAATGAAACAGGAGACCAGTCAATGTAACACAGTGAAAATAAAATTAATGTGTTTAAATTTTAACTAAGGTTACTGTTAAATCTGTGAGCACTTTGGGAAGTATATATCTTTAATATGCTTTGTCCTTTTTTTACCTCCTAGAGAAGGACTTCATTGTACATAATTAAGAAGTTAAATTTTTTTTTCAGCTTTGTCTTTAGAAGAATATTTAAAGTTATAATTTCCAATATTTTTTACTTGACTTAAATGTCATTATTTACTTTGCAATTTATGGTAAATTTATAAAAGATTAGGTAAGAGCAAGAGCTGTTCCCTTCCCCCATATTTTACTCAAGAATATCTCATTATTCTCAAAGGACTGATATTTGATTTTAACATAAACATTAGGAAAATTTATATCATCACTAAAATGTGATACATAAATATTGAGAATAATTCCCATATTTTTGTTTACACACTAAGTCAATCAGTCTGTATCTGACAATTTATAAATACTTTAAAATTTAATCATCTTAAGATTGCTGTAAATATTTATTTCAATATTACAAATGAGAAATTGAAGTTCAAAATATTTAGATAACTTCCCCAACATACTACACTTGATGAGTGGCAGAGCCAGGATTCAAATAAAATATGCCACATTCAAATAAAAGTATGTCTTTACTCTTTGCTGAAATGTGAATTTTTTTCATAATTCTTCCTTTTGCTTCCATTTGATGCCATAGTCACGTATCGAGTTTCTGTTATATACATAATATGATACCATAGGTATTGACGTTTGTCTATGAACTTCAAGATACTCTAAATTATCTTATTCAATCCATTTAAAGGCATTGTGTTTTATACATATGACCAGTCAAAAAAAATGTAAGCTACATTTCTTGTGGTTTCTTCCCCTTCATATATTTCTAAGTTTTCTATAAAATTATTCCTTACTATTAGACCAATATCTCATATTAATTTTTATTCTGAAGTTTTCCTTCATTAACTATACATGTTTGCCTCTTTTCCTTCCTTGGGCATTAATCAAGAGGTGCTTTGGAGACTATCAGGTGATGTACTTAGAATCAGTAAATGTAGGGGACATAAAGAAGATTAGAATTAGAAATGCTGAATCCTTTTATTTAAAAAAAATGGGTAAGATAGATGCTTTTAGAAGTTCAATGAATTTCTGAGGCTTACTCATCTGTTTAGGGAGCCCAAGCACTGAAGTTCTCAAGTTCGTAGGCTTATATTATATATCACTACAATTCCTTCAACCAGTGCTCAGCACTGTCACACAATTTTACTTGACTTCTTTCACTTCTTCAATTGCTTTTTTTTTTTTTTTCTGTTTGTGGCCACATTGTCCTTGGTATGGTTTTGAAGGGTCTTACTGAATACTTTAAACAAAATATTGGACACATCTGTGTATTATGTAGTTTACAAATAAAAAACAACATAATATGTATTTGTAATCCTGGGACAATGTTGTTAAAATCAGCCCATGATTTTGTAATGAGATCAGAAAGCTCGTAGGGATGCCTGGGTGGCTCAGTCGATTAAGCAACTGACTCTTGATTTCTGCTCAGGTCATGGTCTCATGGTTCGTGGGATTGACTCCCGTGTCTGGCTCTGCGCTGACAATGCAGAGCCAGCCTAGGATTCTCTTTTTTTCCCTCTGTCTTTCTCCCCACAAAATCCCACATATGTGCTGTTACTCTCTCAAAGTCAATAAATACACATTAAAAAAAGACACCTTGGATCAAGTCTTAACTGTGCATGAGGCAATCAGATAAAAAAGAAAATACAAATCAGCCAAAAAGATTAAAAATCACTTTCTTAGTTGATTTTTGAAATGCATGATACCTTGTTTTCACATCTATAACAATATAAAGAATTGAATTAGCATTTATATCGGTGACAAAATATTTTAATTATTTCTATTCCAATATCATTCTAAAATAAGGAAATATGTAAATGATGACAGAAAGGATAATCAATAATCAGCAAAAACACTTAGTGGTCAAATAAACATTAACTGTACATATGAAGAAATTAAAAATATTTATTACTATAGGTGATACACAGGTTTTATATTTTACATTTCAACTAAAATAACATTTACCAAAGCCATATGTATGACATCTTTAATTATAGGCATTTACATGCAACACACATCGAAAATTAAATATTTCACTAAAGTAGAGACATATATATTTATTAGCATAACCTTATTTTGAATAATATAGAATTCAATTAAATGATTTGATGAGTCTTGAAATAAGAACATGATCAATGGGGAACACTTTATTTATATGAGCCAATGTAGCAGGTGCATGAGTCTCCAAAGCCTTTGACTCCTTGCTTTTTTATGTCCTCTCATTTCTAACTTTCATCCCAATCCTAAAAGTCTAAGCATGAAACCTAACTACTGCTTGGGGTAAACTTCCTCTGGGCATCAACCAAACCATTGACTGTCACTATTTTAGTGATAGTTTATGACAGCAGGTGAGAAGATGCTCCTAATCCCAACCTGGAGCTATGTATGATCTGGCCATGTTTCTGTGACCATCAGAAATGTGCTCCACCAACTGGATAAGCCTGTGTCCACTTAGGAATGAGACCAAATGTGGATCTTAACCTCAGTTATCAATATGGATTATGTTGAACTTGGAAGTTCAATAGATGTGAATGTGTCTTCCCAAAGTTCCTGTTTCTGGTTTATAGCTAGAAGTGATACATTGCTTATTCTTGAACCAGTGTTAGTAACACAAGAACAAATGATTGTTCTCTCCTATTGTAAGAACCAGGTCACTTCTACACTCTCTATGACTGAGAGAGAAAGAAAGAGACTTATCAGTATGGAAAATGTGTTCTGAATATAAATTGTTTACATCTAGAAAAAAAGTCCAAAGTAGATATTGGGTCTAACCATTGACAATTTTGCAAAGGCTTAACTTTAACTCAACTTTACAGTGTCATAAAATATTGTTATTTCTTCTTTACTTCTTTTTAATTAAGTAATAAGTTTTTCTGATTATGAATGGAATGAAGTCAACTGGAAGGCTTTACAGAATATATTGGCAGATATAGTGTCTGTGTTGTTAGAATGTAAGTTTTTATTTACATTTTAAAAATCCTTTGACATGGTGTATTTTATTTTAAAAGATGTAACCATTTGTAAAAAGTAAATATTCTGTATCTTAAAAGCAGATTGTAAGTTTTCCATCAAAACGAAAAAATTAATTTTCTTTATAACCAAATGGCAACATCTGACTTTACATCCTGGAACTCAGCACAGGTGAATGAACGTGATCGTCTTCTAAGATTTGTTGGTCTCTGAGGTCTTCCTTCTATCAATTCTAAATAGATGTCAGATTTCAGAAAACGTGTATAACTGTCTTGTTCCATAAGCTGATACACTCTGCTTTGTGCAGCATCAAAACTGTGTAGGGTGGGTTTGGTGATGCTCTTAGTAATAACTTCTTTGGTGTGAAAATCAAGGTTAACCTGGATGATGATAATAACAAAAAAGTATGATTATGGTCAATCTACTTTTGAAAAACAAACAGTACAGGTCTGATCCAGTGTTGGAGTGGGCATAATGTACTTCAATGCTTGGGTGATTTTCTTTGTTATAGGTCTAGGAATCCAATGATTTACTCTGGGCTGGCATTTCATCAGGGTCTTCTCTTCCTATGCTCCTGATCCTTCTCACTTCTGCTAACTTAAAATAAGGAAACAGTAAATATCATAAAGACCATTAGGTTAATTCATTTTCAAAGTGGAAACTAAGCTTCATAGAAATCAATTTTTTTGAATGAGGACAGTGGAGTTTGGGACATACCTGGGATTTCAATGTGGGTTTTTTTTTAATCATCATGCTCTTTTCATTTTATTATGATGCTATCTTACAAGCATATATGTGCTGAAATGGATATCTTTTAAAGACATAAAATCTTTTAATGATTTTTATCAAATCACTATTGCTATATCTGATTCTGGTAGAGGTGAATTTTCAGGTAGGGATCCTTCCTTTTCCTTTAGAGGTAATACCATAAATCTAGCTGCTTTTAAAAAATTCATGTATAAGGTCAGCCATGGGGAAAACAGAATAATGCACTGAAATGCAGAACCAAGTGAAACATGTTGAAACAAGAAAAAGATTAATTATTCCATGTAAAATGATATCCACATAGACAATGGTACCTCATGGACAATAGTAATTTATGGTAAAATGGAACTCTTAACAGTGATAGGCTACCAGTTCTACGCTTTCAGTGAAGAAGGACTATTTTTTGAACACATAAAAATATAGAAACTCTATTTAAATTACTTTTGAGGATAGTCAGGTAATATTGGCTAGTTTTATAGCTTTATTGCTATAGTTTTAGGAGTTGTATCACACAATTATCTCACACTGAGCTTATGGTCAAAGAAAATCACAACTGTTTTTTCACTTGAACCGTTGCCAAATTAGGTTTCCTTCTGCTATTTATTATGAAATTTTCTTTTAGTCTATCTTAAAATGGAGGAATAATTATTTTGGGTCAATCAAAACTTTGCATTGGTAGATGAGCTCACACTAAAATGGTACATTATACAAACTTCTTAATTTCTCTTGCCTTTCCCACTTACAGAAATCATTAGTTTTAATGAGACATTGCTTATGTTTAGGTTATTAATATGGATAAGTGAATGAATCTAAATGTTGCAAGTAATTGCATTGACTCTTAGTCTAGAATAAAGATAACCCTGAGGAATGATTTAAATTATAATTTTATTTCCATGGCAAAATCTTACAATGAATTTTGTTTGTATGTGAGAATTTATATTAATACCCATTTTTGCTTCAGTGAGATCTTGACTTTTCTGGTAGAATGTACGAGGATATAATTTGATGAAGGCCAATTGTCTCAAAAAATTTTTAAACAGTTTAAAATTTTTACAATCATCTTTACTATACCTCTTGTGGAGCATCATTCTGTATAAATTTCTCATATATTGCTTTTGCTTTAAGGATAATTTGTTGAGGGTCTTCAATTTTTTTGAAATCTTCACAGGCTATCCAAAATTCAATGTTTTCCTCACTGAATTCAGTTTTAAGAAATCTGGTAAAAGTTTCCAGTCCAGCTACCAAGAAAAGAAACGATATATTTTAACCATAAAATATTAATGGAATGCTGAGAAATTATATTACATGATATTATTTTTCCTCCAAATATTTATTTAAATTCCAGTTAGTTTACATGCAGTGTAATATTGGTTTCTGGTGTGGAATTTAGTTATTCATCACTTACATATAATACTTAGTGCTCATCACAAGTGTCCTCCTTAATATCCATCACCTATGGAACTCATCCCCTATCCAACTCCCCTCCAGTAATGTACTACTGGATATTAAAGTCTAACTGCAAATATTAACAGAATAGCTACGTCTTCCCTCTAATCCAGTGAAGTAACACATATCTTGCAGAATATAATGAGGGACATCATGTAAATAAGCTGTAACCTTCACAATTATGAAAGGTAAGTATCATTCTTGTTGAAATGACTCTGGTATCACACTTAGACCTGAGTAAGAGGGATAAACCCCTATTCTGGTCCTTGCCTTGGGTCTCTTTCAGGTTCCTCAGTGCCTCTTTCAGGGATGTGGGGGTGATTCTACAGAGCCAAGAAACCATTCTACTTGGAGCCTATCCCCCCACTTCTAGACTATGCTTTAGTATTCAGGACCATGGAATTCCCTATCTAAAAGCTCTGTTACCAGGGTTTGCATGGTCTTTTTCTCTAAATTCATCCACTAAAGACACACTGACTCAATGGTATGCATATCCTTAGGACAGCACTTGGATCTGCAGGCTGGTGTGTTCAACCAAATGTGCAAAAAACTTCACAGTGTGGAACCAAACCATGAGTGGAGAGAGAAGAAAGGCAGGGTATGTTGATAGAGTAGAACTGTAGAGAGTCTGAGAATTTTAAATTCAAACCTAATGCATACACAACATATTTGTCAAAATAGAAAAATGAAATATATATATATTTAACAGTTTGTTAGCTTGATTTATGGCTCTTAACCATTTAGACATTTAGTATGGGGTCTCCATTTTTACTTTTTTCCTGAGCTCCATCAACGTTAGGCATTGGTATCAAATCTTTTGGAAGCCAGAGTTCAAATTCATGTTCAGCTAATTACTATATGGTCCTGAGTGAAATACTTTTTTTTCTGTGCTTCATTTTCTCAATATTTAAAATTAAGATAATTATGATACTACCTGATAGGGCTCTTTAGATAATTAAAAGCATTGATTTCAGGGGAAGATGGAGTGGGAGGACCCTAAGTTCATTTTGTCCCATAGATAGCACCCACGTCAGTGTAAATAACCAAGAGAATGATCTCAGGACTGGCAGAACAGACACTCCACAGCTAAATGTAGGGTATGTAGAAAAGAGGCAACATTGAAGTGGGTAGGAAGGAAAGAGACATAGAAGCTAAATAGACCCATATGATTGTCTGTAAGAAGGGATGCTGCAGGCCCTAAGAGGGGAAAGAAATGGACCTTCATGTCACACATCTCAGGCTCAGCCACAATAGTATAACACACATAACACACATAGGAGAAAGCCCTAATGCTCCAGGTTCTGCTGAACAGGAAACACTGCACTGCAGGGCACCACAGGACTAATTTATAAGGTCACTACTTTCAAGAGCAGATCTAGCTGGCTTTCCTAACACATAGAAACAGATACAGAGAGCTAGACAAAATGAGGAGACGGGGGCTATGTCCCAAGTGAAACAGCAGAATGAAATAGAAAAGAGACTTGGGGAGTTCAGCAACACCATTTTTTATTATTTGAATTTCAGAAGAAAAAGAGAGAGAAAAGGTGAAGAAATTTTATTTGAAGAAATAATAGCTGAAAAAATCCCACTCTTAGGAAGAAAACAGAAATCCAGATTCAGGAGGGATGGAGAGCCTCCAACAAAATCAACCCAAGGAGGTCCACACCAAGACACATTGAAATTAAAATGGTAAAAATTAGAGATAAAAAGAGAATTTTAAAAGCATCAAGAGAAAGAAAACAGTTACACACAAGGGAAACCACAGAAGTCTATCAGTTGATTTTTCAGCAGAAACTTTGGAGGTCAGAATGGAGTGACATGATATATTCAAAGTGCTAAAAGACAAAAACCTTTAACCAAGAATACTCTATGTAGCAAGGCTATCATTCAGAATAGAAGAAGAGATAAAGAGATTTCCAGACAAACAAAATTTCAAGGAATTCATGACCATTAAACCATCCCTAAAAGAAATGTTAAAAGGAACTCTTTGAATGAAAAAGAAAGACCATAAGTAGAAGTTAGGAAGTAGAAAGCAAAAAAAAAAAACCCAGTAAAATTAAGTACATCTATTTAAAAAAACAGGTCAAAGGATTCACAAAATAAAAGGATGCAAAGTATGACACAAGGTACCCAAAACATGGAGGGGGTAAGGTGGAGGATAGGAGTAAAGATTGGTTTCAAATGTAAGCAACCAGCAACTTAAAATAGACTGTTATAGGCATAAGATATTAGATGAAAACCTAATGGTAACCATAAATCAAAAACCAGTAATAGATATGAAAAAATAAAGAGAAAAGAATCCAAGTATATCACCAAAGTACGTGAGCAAACCATGAGAGAAGAAAGCAAGAGAAGTGAGAATTAAAAGTGTTAAAATGGCAAAGTGCTTAAATCAGTGACAGGCACTCAGTATGTATACTGTATGGGTTTTAGTGATGGTGGTGGTGGTGATGGTGATGTTGATAAGTCTTCATGACTATTATTTATTTAGTTCAGTCAGGTTAAGTTTACATAGCTAGAATGTACCAGACTTAGAATTCATCTCTAAGACAAACTGACTTTAAAACTAGGGCTCATTCAACTTTTTATGATATTCTACTTTTAAAAGACTTTTTTAGGATTGTTTATTTATTTAGTGGTCTGCACCATCAGCAGAGAGCTTGATGTGGGGCTTGAACCCACAAACCGTGAGATCATGACCTGAGCTGTAATCAGGAGTCAGATGCTTAACTGACTGAGCCATCCAGATGTCCCTGATAGTCTACTTTTTTTGGCTTATATACATTTTTAAAAATTAAATTTCCTTATTTTGAGAAAATTATAAATTTACATGTTGTAGGAGAATAGAGATCTCATGCATGCTTTATCAAGTTTCCACCAATGTAATATCTTTCAAAACTATACAGTTGTTGTTGAATAATGCAAAGGTTAGGGATGCCAATACCCCCACTCCATCCAATCAAAAAGCCACTTGTAACTTTTGACTCTTCAAAAACACTACTGCTAATAGTTTACGGCTGACCAGTAGCCTTACAGATAATATAACCTGTTGATTAACACACATTTGTATGTACGTGTGTTACATACTGAATTCTTACTGAATGTATTGAATAAAGTAAGCTAGAGAAAAGAAACTATTATTAAGAAAATCATAAGGAAGAGAAAATACATTTATAGTATTGCACTGTGTTGATCCAAAAAATCCAAGAGTAAGTACACCTGCATTCAAACCCATGTTGTTCGAGTCAAGTGTATACAATATCACAAGTAAGATAATAATATGCCACCATTTGTTTAGCTATTTGCCTATTGAGAAACATAAAGAAGCGGTTGTGTTTTTTTTACTTATAAAAATTATTTTTCACATGGATTATTATAACAACCTTCTAGTTAGTGACCCTGACTCCAGGATTCCCTTATTTCTTCCCACAACTTCTTAGTTTATTATCCACATTCTGGACAGTATGATCTTTCTAGTAAAGACTTCATCATGTTTCTTCACCGTTGAAAATTTTCCAGTAGTGCCCTTCATCTTTTTCCACTATCTTTTTCACATTTTAAGATCCAAGAATGTAGAACATTGTACTACAGTTACTTGCTTGCTTTTGTTTCTCACTCTACTTTATAAGATTTATGAGATGCAGACCCTTGTCTAATTTGCTACCAAATGTCCAACATGAAGAAACTATTCACTACTTGCTGAAAGAAATGATCTACAAATAATTAAATACATGAGAAAAGTTTCATTAAAAATAGAAAATTTTAGAAAATCTTTTGTGTTTTCATAAAACATCAATTCTATAATAATTAGGAGACAAATTGTTAGAGCCAGTAATCATAAAAAGGCAATAAACAAAGAAACAAGACACAAAAAATCTTGTCATATTATAAATATGGATGCACAAGATATTAAATTAACAATATACTCATTTAAAAGTCAAAACTTATCTTAGCCTTATGTTATTAAATATTTAATTAACATTCTAATTTCAAGCTTGACAAGCAAACTTTTTATTATAATTTTACTTCTTCGAGCAAACAGAAAGGGAGAGAAATAGGAACAGGTGAGTTTTATTTCGGCCTCATGAGTTTTGCCAATATAAGCCTTTTACTGAGAACTGAGTTTTTGGTGTGCTAACAAGATGACATTAATATTCAAGAACTTCAAGGTTAGAGTTTGTGGTAAATGCCTTCCTATGTAATTTCAGACAAGTTGACATAATTTGCTAGAGGTACGGTGCTCACTTTTGGATATCACTGTCAGTGATTTAAGTATATTCCTAATTCTATATTGTATTCCTAACTTCAGTCAACTATCTTATTAAATAAGTTTGTTTTCATTCCAAATTCTCCAGTGAGCAACATATTAATTTATTTAAAACCTATTTATTGAGTGCTAATTATATCCCAGACACTGTTCTGGGTACTGAAGAATCCAGCTAAACAAGACAAAGTTCTTGATTTAATCTACAGAGTCCTATGTTAATTAGAAAGACATATTTATTATTTAACTATAATTTATAGTTTATAAGAGGGCCATTACAGAGTAGCAGGAACCAAACTTTCCCTCTGACCATACATACCCGTAAAACTGGACCCAATATCACGGCAGCAGTTTTCAAGCGTAATACAACTGTCAATAGGGACTGGAAACAGTGTGAGAAGAGAAACATAAGAAGTGAGCCCTAGGTTTGGACTGGCTTTTTACCAGCAGGCACATAGAGGAATGATACTCATGGAGATGGAGCCTAAGGAAAATTGAAAAAAAAAAAAATCTTGTTAAGTTGAAGAGTCAGAGAGAAGAGATTGGGAATCATGATATGTTTATAAGAGAAACATGCAGGCGGGCCTGGAAGTCTGTGCAGGTCTGTGTCTCAGAGCCTTGACATGTGCGAGCAAATTATGTGAAGCCCTGAAGAGTAGAGCTGCTGTAGGCTGAGAAGGAAATAATATGAAGCTTTCTAGGTCAGGAAGACTTTGGAGTTGTAGCTCAATAAAGTACACATTTTTGGGCATAAACTTTTCACCTAAGAGCAAGGGACTTATTCTAGTACTGAGACAAATCAGAAAGAGATTGATTTTAAAGGATCAAACTGGTCACAAAAAAATAAAGAGGATTCATGAGTAACATAACTGATTGTCAGAAAAATAATCCAACACTCTTTAAAGGAATACAACATAGTCTAGACTCCCTTATCTTCTTCCATGCCCACATACAATAAAATTTGTAGGCACTCAGAGACATGTCTAATGTGGCCCATTATCAATAACAAAAGCAGTGAATAGAAAATGACCATGAGGGTGAGGGGGATGCTTGGGTGGCTCAGTTGGTTGAGCCTCCGACTCTTTGTTTCAGCTCAGGTCATGATCCCAGGGTTTGTGAGTTTGACAGTATGGACTCTGCTTGGGATTCTGTCTTTCCCTCTCTCTGTGTACTTCCCCCCCACTCTCTCTCTCTGTATCTCTCACAAAATAAATTAAAAAATTAAAAAACAAAGAAACTGACTAGGAAGTATCCAAAATATTAGAAATAGCATCCAAGGACAGTAAAAAAGCTATTATTAATTTGTTGAAGAACAGAACAGTTAAGGCATAATGAGTAAATAAATGCAAAACCTCAGCATAGAAATTGAATATACAGAAGAAATGGAAATTCTGGAGATGAATAGATAAAATATCTGGAGCAAAAAAAAATATTGAATCAACATGACAACAAATTAAAGAATGAAGGGTGAGTAAATTAGAACAGAGTTGAATACAAATTATTTAATCTAAGGAAAAGGAAAGGAGGAAAAGAGTAGTGACTACAAAATATTATGGAGCAACCAGGAAATAAGATGTTAGCTATAGATTCCATCTATATAAATGATGACATTACATTTAAATGGAGTAAACATTCTAATTAAGAGTCAGAAAGTATCAGATTTCATTAAAAATGAAAACTTGACTACATATAGGCTATAATAGACACATGTTAAAAATAAAATACCAGGAAGGCAAAATAAAAAGATGAAAATGTTATAAAAAGTTTTAGCATAAGAAATCTGTATAAAAACAATTTGATGTGGCTCTCTCAAGCAGAGTGGGAGGGAAGGAGAAAACAAACAAACAAACAAATAAAAACAAAAAGCCCCACAACTTGATGTGGCCTGACAAAGTGACTTCAAAATGGAATATTTCCATTTTGTAATTGTAAATTAGTCAACTATTACTTAAGTTATATATATATAATAATATATAATATATAATATATAATATAATATGATATAGTATAATATAAAATAATATATAATAATATATAATTATAATTATAGTTTTAGATTTTAATTGTATTCACTTATACATGTATAGAACACGTAGACAGAATATTGATAAAGTACCGTAAAACTTCACAATATGAACTAAATAGACATAATTGATAATTATAAAATACTCATAAAATACAAGAAAAGATTATCCAAGACAGACCACATGCTAGATAGGACATAAAATAAATCTAAACAAACTTCAAAAGACTGATATCTTACAGAGTATGTCCTTTGCCCACAAAGGTTTTCATAACAAATTAATACTAGTAACATAGTTATAATTGTCTCTACACACTTGAAAATAAAATACACACAAATTCATAGGTCAAATATGGAATCACATGAGAAATTAAGATATATTTACAATTGTATTATAATGAAAGTAGACACATCAGGATTTGTGGGGTAGAGTTTAAACAGTATTTAGAGGAAAATTCATTACATATAAAGCTATGCTAATAAAAAAGTGTAAAAAAATCAAGATTTAAGTTTCTACCTTAAAAGCTTGACAATAAGAACAATTTCAAACCACAGTAAATAGAAGGGAAAAATAATAAAAACAGAGCAGAAATCTATATTGAGGAAAACAAAATAGAGAAAATTAACAAAAGCCAAAATTTGGTTCTTTAAAAATGTTAATAAAATAGAACCCTTAGTAAGCCTGCTTCACAGGGAAGCAAATCAGGGATATTACCACATATCTGACAGATACTAAAAAGACAGTAAATATGAACAACTTCACACCAAAAAATGTAATTTAAATAAAATGGGAAAATTGTTTAAAAAAAAACCTACCCAAAAAGGCAATGAGGAAGTGAAAATTCTGATTGCCCTAATTCAATTAATAAACAGATTTTTAATAAAAATATTCTCTTCTCCCCCTAAAAAATTTTGGGCCCAGATTTGGTGAATTTTTATGAAACATTTAAGAAAAAGTGTTCTGGTGACACCTGGATGGATCAGGTGGTTGAGCATCTGACTCTCTATTTTGGTTTAGGTCATGATCCCAAGGTCATGGGATAGAGCCCTGAGTCAGGCTTTGAGCTAAGAGTTAAGAGTGGAGCCTGCTTAAGATTCTCTCTCCCTCCTTTCCTCCGTCTCTCTCTCTGTCTCTTTTTCTCTGCTCCTCTCCCTGCTCACATGTGTGCACAATCTCTCTCTCTCTCTCTCTCTCTCTCTTTCTCTCTCTTTCTCTAAAAAAAAGAGGAAGTATTCTAAGACAGTGCAGGGATTAATACTTTCCCCCTCATTTTATGAAGCTAGGATAAGTCTCACCAAAACCTGCCTCCCCAGAAATAAACAAAATAAATATTTAAAAAGAAAGCAAAAAGAAAATTACAGACCTAGATCCCTCATGATCAGAGATGCAAAGATTCTGAAAAAACATTGAAGACTTAAATTTAGCAATATATTAAAAGAAGCAAGCATTCTAGTATTATGGTGAAAAAAATATTGTGAAATAAAGTGATAGCTTTTTTCCCCCTCAATTCATTTTCACTTATATTACTTTCTTATATTCACTTCTGTCTAGGACTATTCCTTATGGTCAGTGATGAGTTTCTAATATAAAAAGTTTCGAGGCACCTAGGTGGTTCAGTCGGTTAAGTGTCCGACTTCGGCTCAGGTCACTATATCATGGTTTGTGTGTCTGAGCCCCACATTGGTCTCTGTGCTGGCAGCTCAGAGCCTGGAGCCTGCTTCAGATTCTGTGTCTCCTTTTCTCTGCCCCTCCCCTGCTGGTACTCTGTGTGTGTCTCTCTCTCAAAAATAAATAAATATTTAAGAATTCTTTTTAATTAAAAAAAAAGTTCCGTATTGAGTGAAACAAGAATAATGAACCTCTATAGATAGAATGAAGGCAATTAAGAGATTTTGCATTTGTAACACATTAGAGGTTCTGAGGGCTAAGTGCTGCTTATATGCAGTACCACATTTAACCTTTACAACAGTTGCTTGGAATATGTCTTATATTCATTCTCATAGATGAGGAAACTGAGTTTCAGATAAGTTCAATTTCCCCAATTTCTCATTTTCAAACAAACAAAACAAAACAAATTGTAGAAGTTATCTTTCTTAGGAAGGGAACACTTCCTTTGGTAGGCAGAGTAACAGCCCTCCAAAGGTGTCCATCTCCTAATCCCCAAAACCTGTGAATGTATTACCCTACATGGAAAAAGTGGGCATGGTTAGGGACCATGAGATGGGAAGAGTATCCTGGATTATGGTGGATAATCAAATCGAATCTAAGCGCATAAATCCTTAAAAGCACAAGAAGGCAGAAGAGTGGGTCAGAGAGATACAACACAAGGACTGTTACTGACTTTGAAGATGACAGAAGATGGTCATAAGCCAGAAAATGTGATGGCTTCTAGAAGGTGGGAATGGCCATCAGTTTAGAGCCAGCAAGAACTTGTCCTTTGTCATGAAGCATTATTTTTTTAATGTTGTAAGCAATTAAAAAATATATTAGAGATACAGGAACAGAAAAGACAACCTAAAAACATTTCCAAACTACTGAGTATGGGATCATTCTAACCATAACCATGACAAAAGAATCATGTCTCTACCCACTGCTCCTCCCACTGGCATTTTTACTGAGATAAAGGGGGAGATTTCTGCCATTTTTCTTTCTCAGTAAATTAATCCTGAGTACCAGATGTTAGTGGTTAAGTGTTTGTGGAAAAACTAGGAAGACAAGCAAAGATTAGGCTTACAAGATTTGAGAAGCTATCAGTTAAGACTGACAAGCAACTCAGAACTTGTCTACAGTCACTAGATGCTGGTAAGATAATTCCTGGTTAAACAGAACTTTCTTAAAAAGGTCTTAGTGCTAAGCAGTTCCTGAATGAGTCAACAAATTCTTATCACTAGAGTAGCAAGAATGATCAATATAGGTGATATTTAACCACTTTCTTAATTTCTTTAGCTCACTTTGTGTTTCATTTTCAAGATTCATTTCTCATGTTGAGTGGTGTGCTTTTCTCAGGAGGTGGAAGGGAAATATAAATGGGTAATGATTCTTTGAAGGATTTTGATACACAGAAGCTTTTCCTCAAACACCTGAAGTGTATATATTTCAGAGCAAAAATAAAATGACTGTTATCTTGCAATGAAACAATAATCAGTTCCAGGTTAAACTTAGTTTGGAAAGAGGAAACAAATTATAAACTTTATTGGGTTTGTGAACAAAGCTACATTGATCCCAGTGAAGGAAATTTCAATTTATTCTGTCCACATGACATGTATAAACATGATTGATCAATTTTTAAATGCCAAATCATTCCTTAAGTGAGTTAATAAATGTCATAATTTGGGGAGACTATGACCATTAATTTTCTTATTAATAGATCTCAATTATAATAAAGTGTTTTACACTAACATCCAAAAGGGATCATACATATGCCAAGCAACTGAAATTGTTACATATTAAAAATAACTTTCTTCATCTATTTTATTTATAAAACACCTAGTATGAGCCTGAGAACTGTATTATATACTGAAAATGCAATAATACTAGTTATAATAGAAGTTTTGAGTGTTTGCTAAGGCCTTGGCACATTGCTATATGCCTTTTATTGGTGCAGGTCCATTTAATTTTCATGTCAACCCTGTGGAATAAGTCCTTTTATACCCATTTTTACAACTGAGGAAGTTGAGGCTCAAAGAGTTAAGTTGCCATAAATTAATAGCTGGTAAAATATAGAGCAGAAGTCTGAACTCTAGTGTATTTTGTTCAAAGTTATAAGTGGCCATAAAACAACAAAATCCCTACTGTTGAGTATATGAAGGTTAATGGGAACACAGGCACTTATATACCAAGGACTAAAGGGCATTTGTGGGGTGACTTGTTTTATTTGGAGCAGCCAGGAAAATCAGCTTGTATGGAATTCAAATGAAAGCCTGCAGAAAATAGCATAAATGTTTCTTAAAATATAGTCCTTTAGTAATTCACAAAATAAGAGATTGACTATGTGCCAGCTATAATGCTCTGGAATATCATTCAAAAGTTCTTTGCTATCGCGATTAGTCTTGAGTTTGATACAGACATTCAGAGTAAAGTCATAACACTATTAGGAAAAGTGCTATGTGCTAAAAGTGCTAAGTGGGAAAATCAAAGCGAATGGATTTTGTTGGCATAATATGCATATAATAAAGAAGAAGAAATACTGATTCAGGAAATGAGTTAATAATGAATGAGGGACATTTGATTGGCTCAGTCAGTTGGGCCTCTGACTTTGGCTCAGGTCATGATCTCACAGTTCATGAGTTGGAGACCCGCATCAGGCTCTGTGCTGACTGCTCAGAGCCCGGAGCCTCCTTTGGATTCTGTGTCTCCCTCTATCTCTGACCCTCCCTGGCTCACACTCTTTTGCTCTCTCTCTCTCAAAAATAAATAAAAATTAAAATGTTTTTTAAATGAATGAGAAAGTAATTTTAAAAGTTTAAGTATAGAATTAAGTAACTAGAATTGAAATAAAAACTTAAAAAAACACAACAGTAAAAGGCAATGCTGTGCAAGATTATCCCAGCACATGAGTTACTTCCTGTTTCTCTTACTCTGGGCAGCTGCATTGTCTGGTCACCATGGAACCATTGCTCACACGGAAGGAGTAACTTACCCAACAGTCCTTTAGAAGGCAGCAGTGGTGAATGCAGCTGCCAAAAGTGCTTGATGCAACCTATCGGGATTAGAATTCACACTGGAAGAAGCTGGCTCAATGTGTCATACAAATATGAAACACTTGTGATTGCATGTTTCTAAATTGAAACACCGGCATCTGCTGGAGTATTTTTCTGATGCCAAGAAACCAAATGAAACAAAAAGTCAAGAAACTCTGAAGTTGGAAATTCAAGTATTACTAGGTTGTACTGTTTCCCCTTGAATATTGGGGCTGCAGAGCTCTTGACCCTACACAGTTGTGGTTACTTTTGCAATAATGATTTACTTATGTAATCCATTCCTAATTTTGGCTTGATTTTACTTATTTTCATCCTTAAACAGATTAAGAAATTGAGTGTGTATTATGGGTCAGCTTGATTCAGAAATTAAGCTTTGCAAAACACTGGAATCCCTTATCTTGCAGAAAATCAGTAACTGAAAATTGGGAAGGGTAAGTTGAAAAGCCACAAGGTAAAAAGTGTAAGGAGAAGTACTCATTTCCTTCCCCAAAAGTGAAATACTCATTTCCTTGCAGCCTTTAGTCAGTCAGTAATAAGTATTTTCCACAGTATAATCAGTTTATATTTTTAAATCAAGGGGGGGTGCAATGAACTACATATTCTACTTCTCTAATCTATTATGAATTATTCTCAGGATTAAGTTTACTTGAACCACAATTCAGAGTGCAAAAAGTCAAGCAAATACTCATTAAAGAAAAAGTCAAAAATATTGGAATTATTTGTAATGACTGGAAAAAAATGCACAGGAAAATATACAGTTATGCAGCAGTTGAAAGATTTTCTTATTGATAGAGACTCCCCACAGAAAATAACATCCTCTTTCACATCTTCAATTATTAATTACGTGAGATGGTTAGAAAATCTCTATTTATAATCGATTACTCTTCCACATTCTAGGTGTGTGCCTATAAAACCCTGCAAAACTTCTGATGTAGTTTACTAGCAACTAAATAAGTTCAAACTCTGACCTGTTATCTTCTCACAAATCTTGCTCTTCCACTTCTTTTTCTCATCTTTGAAAGGCACTGTCATCTTTCTATTAATGTTGAATAAAATCTAGGTATCTTTGGTTCATCCTTTTTCTTTATCTCATATCTCTTCACCATCTCAGTTTACAATACACATACACATTCAATCAATCACCAAGCTTATCCATTTTCTTGCCAAAATGGCCCTTAACTTGAGGTTAGCTGCTTTTATATTTGTAACAACCTTGTAGGTAGTCCGTGTTACATGTATAGAATTCTACCTTTATGTCCATCAGAGTTTTCTAACAAACTCTTCCAAAATTTGTCCCCAACTTGATTTTCCAATGTGTTTCTCACTACTCTGCCTCAGTGAAAAATAACTGGTTGCTTTTGCAAGTTACAACAAAATCTCTAGCACTTTTCCTGCCTTTTTTCTCAGCTCAGAAATTATTTTTTCTTCTGCCTGTTAAAATCTTGTACCCATGTATATAATCTCTTTTAAAAATTTTTGAGGGGCGCCTGGGTGGCTTAGTCGGTTGGGCGTCCGACTTTCGCTTGGGTCATGATCTCACAGTTCCTGGGTTCGAGCCCCGCGTCGGGCTCTGTGCTGACTGCCAGTTCAGAGCCTGGAGCCTGTTTCAGTCTGTGACTCCCTCTCTCTCTGACCCTCCCCTGCTCATGCTGTCTCTCTCTCTCTCTCCTAAAAATAAATAAAACATTTAAAAAAAAAATTTTTTTTGAAAGGCTACATGATACATTGCAAGTTATATAGCATTTATATAACTAGCTAATTATTTTCAAACATATTGTTCAACAGCATTTTACTTTCAAAGATGTCTTAACATGGAACATACCTATATGTATACAAAACACACATGTATGGGTAAGTATAATATATATATAATTTTATTAGAATTAATTGATTTGCTAACTTCATGTTGATAACATTTACTTTTATAAAGTCAATCAATTAGGAGACATAACTAAATATTAAATTGATGATTATGAATCGGCTATAATCTGACATTGTTTTTTTATTTTTTCATAAGTTTTATTTCTATTAAAAGCATTTGGAAATTATTGATTTTGGGGGGGCACCTGGGTGGCTCAATCTGTCGGGTGTCCAACTTTGGCTCAGGTCATGATTTCGCCATTCATGAGTTTGAGCCCCACATCGGCCTCTGTGCTAACAGCTCAGAGCCTGGAGCCTGCTTCAGATTCTGTGTCTTTCTCCCTTTCTGCCCCTCTCTTGTTCGTGCTCTGTCTCTGGCTCTGGCTCTCTCTCAAAAATGAACATTAAATATTTTTTTAAATTATTGATTTTTATATGCATAGCTAAATTATAGACTTTTATGATTTATTTCACAATTTTAGACAAATTTGTCAGTAAGCAGGGATGGTGGGAAAAATGTACCCTAACATCTGTATAGAAACAAATGAAAAATATTTTATTTTAGAATAGATTTAAATTACAGAAAACTTATGAAGATATCGGTTTTCTTATACCCCACAACCAGTTCCTGCCTATTATTAACATGTCACATTGGTAAGGTACATATATGATAATTAACAAACAAATATTGAAACTTTTTATTAACTGGTCTATACTTTGTTTAGATTTACTTGGATTTTATCTTCTGTTTTTTTTTTTAATTTTTAAAGGAGCTAAACTACATTTTAAAAATTAAATTTGAATAAAATAGTGTAATTATTAAAATACTCCCTGGATTCTGTCGCTTCTATGGGAGATATAGTAAAAATCATGCTTTTTCTGTTTTAGTCTCATCTGTCTATTGTGTGTCATCCTAAGCTACAGTTCCTTTTCCAAATTATGTTTCTCAACAAAGAATTAGTTTCTTTTCAGTTCTCTAAATTAAATTGATTAATGCCCCATGCCTATAATGATTCTCTACTTGGATGTTCTCTCTTCTTGTCCAGCTATTGAATTTTGATTAATCCCCTAAAATCTAGTGTAAGAACTATCTACTCTGTGGTTCCATTTCTAAAGATACTAATAATCTGTATAAAGTGCTTTTAATATCAGTCATTTTTGTCAAACTAAATACTCAAATTTCCATTGTATTTTGATTTTGTATTTTGTTTGATATATCACTCCATTTCCCATTTGATTAAATTTAATATGATTTCTATTTCCTTTACATAGACATGACATATAGATTTGAGAAACTTATTCATTTAACCAAAGGGGAGTTCTATAACATTTGATAGAGTAAAGTCTTTCTTTAAGTGTGTGCGTGTGTGTGTGTGTGTGTATACTAATGAGTATAAGATCTTTCCTTTTTTTTTTGCCTGGAGTCAAGTCAGTAGACTTGAGCTGAATTTAACCATTGCAACCAAAAGACTTTTTTAGCTGATTATTTTAAGCTTTATTATGTAATATTACAATAAGTTTTGCAATTAAAAATAATTGGATTTTTGGGAATTAATTAAACGAATACTAGTAACATAATTTTTTTGTGAATGCTGTATAATTTAATTAGCACTTTGATCATGAGTCACGATAATAATGTCCAAGTAGGTCAGTGCTGACTTTTGTTATCATGTTGAACTCCCTTGATTCAAATTGCTGCTATTTTACAGCTCTTTAATATTTCCACCAGCAGAGAAAAGAGAGAGCAGCAGATTCAATTTTTTCCATTCAGTTTTGTCTACTTGTGAAACAGAATGATTACAGAATTCCAGGAAAGAATTTTCTGTAGGTCTATTTACCCTTGCTAAATCTTTCTTCTCTCTGAATGGGTCATGAGAGTATGATGAAATTATTATGTACTAATTTATTAAGCTCAATAAATAAATAGAGCTTATATATTTCTTTTAATTGAAATTTAACACTGTAAGTGATTTTACTTATTTGGGAATGGACTGGAAAATAGAAAAAAGATTATTAAATTTATTGCTGATAACTCTTTTTTTTCAATAATAGCAGTAATAATTCATATTTGTGGAGTGTCAGTTACTGGTTTCTTATTCATCATTTCATTTAATCCTGAGAGAAACCCATTCCTATTGGAGCTAAAGAAACTGTTATCTCCATTTACAGTCGAAGAAGCTGAAAGAGACATTAGGAAGCTTAACTAAGATTATGCAACCATTATGTAGCTGAAGAGAACCAGAATTCCAGTGTCAAAGGAACTGTGGCCGCTTTCTTAGCAACAAATTTGGTTATATTATTTAAGAACTTAATATTTATGGACTAGGCTGAGCCTCCACAGATGAAAAGACATCTGCTTCCTTGTAATAAACTGTCAAGTTTTTATAGAAAAAAGAATCCCGTTCCTTTTTTTCCTTTGCTGTGACTAGTGAAGAGAATAAAGGGCTGGGATGTGGAAATACTAAATAGTTAGAAAAGAAACAAATTTGGGGAGCATGAATGATGGAGGAAACTTTCATATAGGTTGTTATAATTAGTCTTAAGAACTGATAAATACCTGAATCAAGACAACGGCAATGGAGTTAGTGAGAATGGGACATATTTGACATACATTGGGCAAGAATTTGAATAACAGTTAAGAAATTACTAGATATTGGGGATGAAGAAAAGTGAGAAGTTGAGGAAAGCTGTTTAAATTACTCTTCTTCAAAACAGGGACTCATACAGTATTGAGGTGAAATAAAGAGAAAGAAGTAACAAGTTACATTTTTTTTTAGCATCCACTTCTTTCTTAGGTCATTTTCATTGATTATGTTCTTGCCTAACTGTAAGCCTTGGTTTTTCTACCTATATTTTTCTTTCTCCCAGTCCATATTACAATTCAGAGGTAAAATATATTTTTATTGGAAGAGGGAAAGTATTCAGGGATGGTGTACAGAAATAGAATTCTTATGTCGGTAAATTCAGGGAAGCATTGACAGGGCCACAGACCTTTCAGTGAGATGGACAGCTTGGAAGGAGAAAAATACAGAGAATGAAGACAGACAAGAAAAGTTGGTGTTTCATCAAACAGAGCACAGTCCTCGAGGCTGAATTACAAGTAGTGTACTCTTAGCTGTCCTAGCAACAGGAATCTCTTCTTCCAACAGTAACCTTAGAATTTGAACTCGACTAGCAATACTAGCAACAGTAGAGTAACAGTAGTTAGAGTAGTTTGGCTAGCCTCATCTTGGATTGGTCTGGGCAAGAGCAAAGAAAGGTTTGGTTTCAGATGAAGAATGAGGTAAGGAACCAGGGAAATTTTGAGATATAAATAAAGCCAGTGGGGTTGAGGAAGTGTATAATGATAAAAGTGTTTCTGAAGCAGCTCTGCTTGATTGTGGAAAATGATCAACCCTGTGGTTCATAGCCCCATCATTTACTCAGTTAAATTAGTCAGTTTTACTTCCTGAAAGGAATCATGGACTCAATAAAGACAAAAAATGTTCACATCCCACCCCTACTGTTTTATGTAAATTGACCCTAAAGAGTAACAATCTAGGCAGCCTGTCTTCTGACTCATGCTTTATCATAGTGTTGAATAGTCAAACATGGACTCAGTATTTGTCCTCACCTTCCACCTCACCTACAAAACTCATCTTAAAGAGATTATTGATATGAAGAGTGAAATATTTATAAAATTTGGAAACATAAGTATTTTCATGAGAGTTTCCTGAATTTCCAATAAAAGAATTGCTTTAAATTTTAGATCACTTAACAATAAAAATAACATGGATAATCGAGAATTAAAAAAAAAAATAAGGATTGGGGCACCTGGGTGACTCAGCTGGTTAAGCAACTGACTTTGGCTCAGGTCATGATCTTGTAGTTCATGAGTTTGAGCCCAGTGTCAGGCTCTGTGCTGACAGCTTGGAGCCTGGAACCTGCTTCAGATTCTGTGTCTCTGTCTCTCTCTGTCCCTCCCCCATTCTTGCTCTCTCTCTTTCTCAAAAATAAACATTAGAAAAAAACTTTTAATTAAAAGAAAAAAGAAAAACAAGGATCTTAGGGCCCCTGGGTGGCTCAGTCACTTAAACATCTGACCCTTGATCTTGACTCAGGTCATGATCTCATGGTTTGTGAGTTTAAGCACTGCATCATGCTATGCGCTGTCAGTGCAGAGCCTGCTTGGGATTCTTTCTCTCCCTCTCTTTCTGTCCTTCACCTGCTCTCTCTCTCTCTCTCTCTCTCTCTCACACACACACACACACACACAAAATAAATAATAAATGAACTTTAAAAAATTTAAAAAAACAAGGATCTCATTACAAAATCAATAAATTAAAAAGTTGAAACTGTTCATCATGGCACAAAGAGGTAATATTTCAAACACAAGAAGTATTTCTTAGTAGAATCACAATATTGAAGAAATAGTTTCCATTTGTTGACTACTCTGGTATTTAGTTATTTCTCTTGATCAGAAACTCAGATTGCTGTAAATTACCAAGCAGACTACATTTTTATTGCAGCCTGCTTTGTATAGTTGCGTGCATATTTTGTGTAGTTTTCCATTAAGATGGAAACCATTTGGGAAGAATACCACTAACCTTTATGGGAAAGTAGTTTGTCAAATGATTCACCCCATATCAATGCTTCTTCAGGGGAGATTCTGTTCAAGAGACAAAATGTTGATAATGGAGTATGAGGAAAGTCTGTTTATGGATCTGTTCTTATATATGCTATTATACTGCACTTTTCAATCATATTTCATGGAGTTTCTTTTTATTATTATTCAATGAAAGTTGTATTTACATTGGAAACTTCAAAAACGTTGGTCAAGTTTAATATATGTTAAATAACATCCGTTATTTTCTCATGAGTGTACAAATTATTTTATTTAAAATTAATCATGTGTTAAGAACAAAGAAAAAGAAATCAGGCCAATTATCTTTTTTATTTTTTTGAGAAAACAACTTATTCATTTCTACATATCCAGCTTAAGTCAACAATTAGAAGAGCTTAAACTGAAAGTATCTTTTAGTCAAACTTTTTAACTGTAACTTCCTTAAAGCTCTTACCACAATATGCAGCAATTTAAAAAAAAAACAAATACAGGAAGTTTGGTTAATAAAGTTCTAAAGGGATAAGAAATATATTTAAAAAGCTGCAATACAACAATTATTTTGAGTTATAATTTACAGAGTAGAATATATTTGTCTTGGATCTTTCATTGGTTATATTCCATTTTTGGAAGAATTTGTATGATACTAATAGATAAGGCTGTTTCATTTTCTGTTTGAATTAAAGAAATGGCCGAAAGTGACAAAACATCCCTTTTGGTGCTTTCTTGCTTTTATACCTAGAGGAATTTTTGTTTTCAAACTATTAAGAGAAGAGATGAATAGCTCTCCTCTATGATAATATTACGTTGTGAAAAACTCTTAAATTAATGACTATTTCATCAGTTTATAAGGAGTAAAATATATCATTTAAAATTGACAGGTATATAATTTTAAAAGAGCACCTTTAAATTTTTATAAGGTTATTTAATTTGAGCTGTAAAGTGGTTTAGTTTTATGGAATATTCCTACTTTTTTTGAAATGAGATCTCTAACCTTCCTTATATTACGGTGTAATTTCCAATAAAATATAAATCCCTAATTTCCTCTTTCTTAAACCTTTAATGGTAGAATCAGCAAAATCTTCCTTGAAATAATTAAAAGTTATTCACCTTGTTTCTTTGGCCAAGTGCCCAGATCTGCTGGAGAGGGGTTCTTCATGAAACTCAGGTTTCTGTACAAGAAGACTTAGCCTATTTCTTTTTTCCTTAGCTCTGTAATGAAAACACATCAGGTTCAGGACTATTTGGATGACAATTTAAATCTTTCCTTCTCACTGTCAAACAAATTTGGAATTGGTAATCACCTGAACACCCCTTCTCATCCACCATCCACTCTCCACACACTCACAGTGGTTTTCCTAATGAATTTCATTCAATTTGTGAAAGAATTAGGAGAGCATATGTGAAATGTATTTGTTTTTCCCCTCATTGACTATGAAGTATTTGAGACTATATTTCAATTCAGATTATTATTACTTCTTTTGTGCGGTTAAAATTGTTGCATTAAAAAAAATAAAAGCACTTTGGATTTGACATTTGTTTACTCCTAACAAAGAGACCCTTTCCCCTCCAGTTTTAACAGTACAATCAATATATTTTCAACCAGATCTTTTAAAAACAACTGCTAACAAATATTCAACATCAATCATGATTTTAGAAGTATAAAACTGATTTTACCTGATTTTGGCTTCTTTGCTGGTTTCTTCTTTTCCTGAACCATGTATTAACTTGAAAAAAGCTTTTTCCTTTGATTCACACATATTTAATTGAGAAAAGAAAACCAATGATGTTTCCATCTTCTTTCTCTAAAATGAAGAGATGTCTAATTTATTACATCCTTCACTTGTTAATGCCATTTCATAGTTATACATGGTACAATAAAAAGTATCTCAATGCAGTCAGCAGTGCCAAAAAAAAAAAAAAAGTCAAGAGCTGTGCTTCTGCCTCTACAAAAAAGAACTGAGGAACTGAAGTACAGTTTGGTCCTGAGTTGTTTAGGGAAATGATACCACAAATTTGCAAAATGACTCTTGGTCTCTAAGATAAAGACTAGTATTACCACAGTGGAACTTCTTTTTCTAGTTTGTGCAACCAGAATGATGCTTTAATAGACCCAAATGACACTGTCATTTCCCACAGGAACTTTTTAAAACATTTTAAAATGTGTATAGTGTGTATTAAAATATGTTGTGGTGAAGTACTTCATCAAACATTAGGAGATATTTTCCCTTGTTCTTAATTTTTTTTTAACCTATTTTAATTACAAAGCATTAAGTAAATTTTATTTAATTGACATAATGCCATGTAATGTAAATTGCCTTTGCTTAACATATTGTATCAAAGTAAGAATATAGATCATGGAGTTTTATAGTTGAAAGAAACATTAGAAAGTATTTAATTCAATAATTTTAAAGCACAGGTTTATGGAATGATTTTAGACATTTAAGAAATTTTTATCAGTCCGTGGTAAAATGGGCATAAAAAGATACTATGTAAATTTTTTCTTAAACTACATATATATTAATATGAAGGATTTCCTTATTTTGAAGTTGCTCTTCTACCTTTTCATTGTTAAAATATTCTTTTTGATGAAATATTTTAACTAGAGATGGTAGGTTGTGTGTTGGTTTATTTTATGCTCTTATTAAAAAGAAATGACAACTCCAAGTAGGTTCAGCATCCACTTTTTCTCCTGTTTCAAAACATCTAAATATCTAAGAAATACTGATGTAGTTCAGAACTTAGATTTTGTATCAAAGGAAACCAAGATGCTAGATATTAAGTGATTTATTCTTGCAAAGTCCAGAGGTCAGTGGAAGAAAAGATCTGGAATTATCAGAGTCTTTGATCATCAGGAGCATGTGATTTAGTCTTTCTAAAAGTCTTTGATCTCCAGTAGTGGATGCTTTAATTCCTCTAAAATTGTGTCTATTAATAAAACAAATTAACAAATGTAGAAGAAACCTGTTTTATTTTTAGTCTTTTCAAATTATTGATTTCAAGAAAATAGTTGACAGGGATGCCACCTAGGAGCTCAAAACATTTACAGAATTGAAATTAAAGAACATTTAGTATATATTTATACCCACACTCTCCTGATTCAATAACTTTTACTTTGAACATATTTTTAGAATTTTTTTAAAGTTTATTATTTATTTTGAGAGAAAGAGAGAGCCAGGTAGGGGCAAAGAGAGAGGGAGAGAGAAAGAATTCCAAGCAGGCTCTCACCGTCAGCACAGAGCCTGATGTGGGGCTTGAAAACATGAATGGTGAGATCATGACCTGAGCTGAAACCAAGAGTCGGTCATTTGAACAACTGAGCCACTTTGGTGCTCCTTAACACATTTTTAAATTCATCCTGACTGTTTGTTGACTGTAAAAAGACTATCTTTGAAGTGCTATATCCAGAGGAGAGACAGAAACTTACCGGTGTTTTTCATAAGATATGTTGAAATTGTATGCAAGCTGATAGAACTAAGGAAAGAGAGATTGTGAAAATGTGGACACAAGGAGACTACATTAAGGACCTGTGTAAAGGTCTGAAAGAGAATTAGGAGATGCATGGATTTAGTCTTTGTGTATGCAGTCAGAAGCAGGAGAGGAAGAAAAGGGTGGATGTGCATGGCAGCCAGCTAAGAATCACTCGGGCACAATAATCTCTTAAATATATATTTTAAATGAGAACAGCCTTTTATATTTCCCTACAGGTTTACCATTTGCAGGTCTCTTCACTTTTTGGGGCAGAAGTGCACAAGTCCCTTAGCCTGAAGATTTTCAACATTTCTTGCCATGAAGTTCTGCTGAAAAATTTTCTCAACTCTTGATATTCTGAAAATGTCTCTTAAAATTTTTTTTTTCCTCCTCAGTTTGAGGGATATCTTTACAGGATAGAATTTAGGTTGAAAGTTGCTTTTTCTTCCTTCAGCAACTTTAAAGATGTTGTATTTTGTCTTCCTGCCTCCATTATTCCTGTTAAGAAGCCACTGATAATTTGTTTAACAGTTCCTACGTCCTAATGTAAGAGTGTGACCACTTTTCAGATTTCTTCTTTATCTCTGGCTTTTAAAGACTTGATTAAGATATGAAAGATGTTCGTTTTACTTGGGATTCATTGAGGTTTTTGGATTTGTGGGTTTATTATAGTTTTTGTCAAAGTCAGAAACTTTTAAGTACTAGCTCTCCATTTTTTGTTTCCCTTTCTCACAGCTTCAGAGACTCAAATTACAGGTATGTTTGACTTCTTGACATTGTCTCATTAGTCACTTAGGAAATACTCAATTTTTGCCTCTTTTCTCTCTGTTTCACAGATATTTTTCATTGCTATGTCTTCGCAACAATGTTCACTGATCTTTTTTGCCACAATGCCTTATTTGTTGTTAACCTTATCCAATAATGTTCTTATTTCAGCTCCAGAGATGTGACTTTTTATAATTTGAATATTTTATCTTCATCATGTTTTTTACTGTTCTTGAACATATTTAAAATATCTATATTGAACTTTTTTTTTTTCTGAAAATTCATCTCTGTGATCTGGGTCTGCTTTTATATTTGTTTTCTTCCTGATGATGTGGCATATTTTCCCAATCCATCAGGTGCCCAATACTTATTGGATGCTGGACATTTGAATTTTATGATGTTAAATATCAGAATTTTGTTAGTCCTCATTAATGATGATAGAGATAACATTGACCAGCAGTTATTTAAGTATCAGCTTTGTCTTTAAAGACTTCTATTGAAAGTTTAGTATGATGGGTGCAGATTAGCCTTAATTACTGAGGTATGATGATACCTAAATTTATAATGAATTCCCAGGGTGTTCAGTAAAGCTTTCCAATAATGGATGTTAAGAAATTGAATGTCCCTCAGCTCTGTGTGAACTCTGAAAATTATTAACTTATATCTTATGGTAAGTATTCTTTGCCAATACTCATGGAGTTTAACCTGCATGTGATCTGCTTGGTATTAAGCCAGACTCAAAGGTAACCTTGCACAAATTTCTTGAACTCTTTCTTACATTTTGTCTTGAAAATTTCAGACCTTTACTCTTGCTATTTCCTCAACTTAAAATTGTATTTTTCCCCTCTATTTAAGGACTACCCCTGTAAACTTTCTAAATGAGACTGATATTTCTTCCCCACACTAAAGTCTTTTAAGAAAGTGGTTGATGTTATATGGCTCACTTCATCTGTCCCTCATCTGTTAAGGATCACAGATTCCTCAGTGTTTAGAAACAGTCATAGTGCATTTCTTTTTTCAATCTTCTAGTTTTTTTGGTAAAAAGTAATGTGTTTATTAGTTAGCTCATCATGATCATGGCCATCTTTTATCTGAGATATATATGTATAATTACCTTACTGAATTCTATTATTGTTCATAGAATTACTCAGATTTTTTTCCAATTAGATTTCTTAAATTTATCAATAAATAGATTCTTTATAAATATTATTAGTTTCAACAACTCTTTTAAAATTGATATATTCTAATTTATTTTTCAATCTAATATTATTGGTTTATCACTTCAGTGTAGTAAGTTGATTCTTGGAATCCTTGCCTTCTTTTCCTTTGCATTAGGAAAAATAATGTCCATTAAAATGAGGCTGGGTTTCATACTTACCTTTTGTGAACTTACACAATGTATACAATTATGTTCCTTATTCTCCTTATTATAACTTTGTTTGGACTTTGAATTTGATATATTTCTGTTGTTATTTTCTTTTGATACGTTTTTGTTGTGAAATTAGTTTTTTTGTACTTTTAGAAAGAATCATGATTCAAGGAAGCCTTTCTGTCTTTATTAAATTTCAGTAATTAGAGCAGAGGTAGTATTCGTATTATTCTGAGAATAATTTTTAAAATGAATAATTAGTGGATGTTCTAATTTATCATTCCCTGTGCCACTAAGAAACTGAATTCTTAGGGTGAAATAAGGGTAATAGAAAACAGTTTAATTAAAATCTTCTTAGTCTTGAAATTTGATTGCAAGAATCAGTATAAACTTTGCAAATTGATACTTGGTTGGTCATAGTTTCTAGACTTTTATATTGGACAAAGGATATATATTTTTCCTACCTGTAATATTTCCTACTTCTTTCTACTATAAAGACCTATATGTAATTACTAATGCATTAGCAGTACGACCCAGATTGTGGTCGTGAAATGTCACTCCCCACTAAAAGCAACCTAGGTTTAGTAGAGATATTGCTGACATCTGAGACAGGAAATGAACATGCTGAGCCTGGCCAATCTTGTCATATCAGTTAGCAAGTAACTTCCAAAGACAAATAGAATCAATATAAAAGATAATCAAAGGCTGACACTGCAACAAGGCTTTCACTAAACAAAATGAGACCACTTGAATTTCAAGACTTCTAGTAATTAGAATGAACTGAACAGATCAAACTTATTTATATCTGTGGGGTACATAATGTTATTTAAAAATAATTGTCTACCTTCAGAAGATTATAGAAATTAACCTATTATCATGAAAACTGGCTAATAAAGGGATGAATTAAGAAATAAGCAGTTTTCCTGCCTTTCTTATTAATTCTACAATGAGTAATCAAACAGTAGATAAGAAGTATTTCTTTTAAAATTATTCTAACCAGCAAAGTAAAGTGAAATAGTAGCATCAAAATTTCAACTTTTTAAACCAACAAATATTTAGATATAGGCACTAAGCTTCAATGGTTGTTAAGATCACAAAAAGAGACATACATTCTGGTCTCCTCTAGCCTTGCCATACCCTGGCAGTTTTCCAAAGAGATCAGATCAGAGTATGATTCAGTCTATGGACCAGCTGCCAATTAGCAAGAATGAGAGAAGACAGAGGAACATGTTGAACTGCACCATAAATGTGCAATCAGTGAGATACAGACTGGGGGAAAC
Source organism: Crocuta crocuta (assembly GCF_008692635.1). Classification (NCBI taxonomy): domain Eukaryota; kingdom Metazoa; phylum Chordata; class Mammalia; order Carnivora; family Hyaenidae; genus Crocuta; species Crocuta crocuta. Next base: position 705,076 of record NW_027527437.1, on the reverse strand, counting down.
TATAGCTCACTTCAACAGGTAAATTGTAGGAAAAGGAGATTGAAATAAGGGGGAAATAGAATTGTATCTATGGGCTGATGCAGAAATATTAATCTATAAGCCAAATATGTATTATCAAATAAAGAAATAATTGCTTCGTTAATTCTACCTGAAAGTCTATTTCATTTTTATCTAGAAAACACCCATGTTCTACCACTAATCAAGTGGTCAAAACTGACATACTATTTTACTAGCCATTTTAAGAGTAATGGCATAAACATGACGGGGTAAGGAAATTCTACAAGAACTTACTTACTAGAAAATGAATCAAGTCTCCCTTTCCATAATTATCCCCAACTTCTCTCAATAAAATTTTGTAATTTTTCAACACAGTAGCTCAGGATGAATACTGGAACACACTAGTTCTTCTAATACTCTTATGATTATACTAATTCAAAAATCATGAAATTTCTACTACTAGCAATAGCAATAAAAAAATCAAACAGAAAACAAATTCATTGATTACCTCTAATGCAAAAGGGGAAAAGATTCCTACATCCTCATTGCAAATGTTATATATTATGTTTTATTGGGGAAGCTCATAGGTGGAGAAACAGCAAAGTGCACAGTATCTCCCACAGCAGCACTGCTCCACTAAAAAGCATGTCTGACATGGGCATAGCTGCACTTGACAACTTTATGGGAGAGCTTCAAGACAGAAACTTTACCTTAGTCATCAAAATATTTATAAGGAAAGGAGGACAGATAGCATCTGTGTATCAGTGGGAGTGCATTGGTTGAGGAATACCCTTTTTAAATTTTTTTATAATGTTCTTTTTCTTTTTTAATTTCTGAAAGAGAGAGACAGTGTGAGCAGAGGAGGATCAGAGAGAGAGGGAGATACAGAATCTGAAGGTGGCTTCAGACTCTCAGCTAGCTGTCAGCACAGAGCCTGACCTGGGGCTCGAACCCACCAACTGTGAGATCATGACCTGAGCCAGAGTCAGACGCTTAACCGACTGAGCCAGGAATGACCTTATTAGAAAGGAAAAATCTCCAGAGTCTACTACACTCTTGTACTGAACTAACACACAACTGCTATGCTAAGTGATTCCTAACCTACAGAAAAAGAAGAGGAGATGACAAGCAGGGCCATTCAGATTTGTCTCTACCTCTTCCCCAGTGCCAAACAAAATAAAAGGCATCACTTAGCTTCATGATATGGGCCCCGCCATCTTTCCAGCCTCATTTCTCACCCCATCCATATTGGCATTTTTACGATGGATCATTCTGTTTTCCAATATCTAGTGTTTATATTGTCAGGAATAATAGTCAAAGACTTTAAAATAGAGAAAAGGTTACTGAGTATCCTGCCCAGTTCACTCTTCAGAATTATCTTCCCTTTTCATTGTCTTTGAACTATATTACAGTATACTTATAAGTAATATACTTTGAAGTATATTACAATTCTATACATACTGAGCAAGGAGAGTAATGCCTATGATTACTGTTCACATAAATGAAGATTCGCCCTATGGAGTTGCATTTGATTATTGTCCTACAGATACTGAGGAATTTTGCATCTATTTGTAAATTCATTTAGGCATTCTTGATGACCAGTATATGTGTGAATGTTTTGAATTCTCTTTGGATCCCCCATAATGTCTTACTGATTCCCTCATTAACTAGTGAGTTAAATAAAATCTTAGATCTATGTTTATTTTGCATTTGTATAAGAATCATGATTTTATCTTTTTAAAAATATCTTTTAACAATAATCAACTCCCTCTTTCTAGATGGCTCCATCCTCTTGTTCATTAATGAAGTGATTAATCTTTGAATATTAAGCTTAAGCATTCATTTTCTCTTCTTCAAAGCATTCATACGTAAGCTAGACAAAACTGAATACCCCATCCATGGGGCTCCACTGTATCCAATATATAATTTTATAAAGAGAATTCCAAGATTCTTTTTCTCATCAAAAGAATGAGATGATTCTTTTGCTCATTCTATCACCTTTTTTTTTCCTACTTGATTCTAGCCTCTGATAGTAGGAAAAGTTTCTTACTCATTTTTGTGAATGTAGCACACAGCACTTTGCTAGTGACACATGAACATTTTATCACACATAGTAATACACACAAAAAATGCTGAAAACCACACAAAACAAATGCACACTATAAAAATTATTTAAATGTTAACACCCTTGTAATCATTATTCAGGTAAAAATAAAACAGTACTTGGCCAGCCACCCAGAAGCCCCATCCACATGCCGCACCACAATTACCAACCCTCCATCTTCTCATGGGTAACTATTATCCTGAATTTCAAAAAGATCATTTATTTTTAATTTTATAACCCAGATATGTTTCCTTTGATATTATATTTATCCTCTCCCTTTTCCAACTTACTATGACTTTTAAGTCTCTTTTAATAGGTCCCTCATCAATTCCCTTCTTTTCCTTACAATTTATCTGTTGAAAAACTGAGCTATAATTTTCCCCACTATCTGAATCTTGCTGATTGCACATTCATGGTGCAGTTCAACATATTCTTCTGCTTATGAATGATATTTTCAGGTATTATTATAGCAAGCATGATGAATACTTCAGGAATTAAAAGCATGACTATCTATGGTCAAACCTGCCTATGTTGTAGTTGTATGATAAATTACCATGGACCATGTCCAAGGACTTGCCAGAATGAGAATTTAAACCTTTATATATTCACCAAAACTTTTTTCCTTTTTATATTGCAATATATTTTAATTTTTATACCATTGTCAAATATAAACTTCATTTAACATATCCAAAGCGGTTAAAAAACTTGCCTTTGTAAATTCATAAAATGAAAGCTATGGATGGATTTCAACCCATAGTTGAGAGAACCAAGATGAGAAAAATGTAATGACTCGCTCGCTGTCAGCACATTACTGGCAGAGTCGAAACTGGAATAAGATTTTTATAACTCCTGGGCCTTCCCTGAGCTCATCTGAAAGTGACTAAAAGCTTTTGGCTTGGAAAATGCTCTACTCATGTCCCATGTCTAGCATTCCTCTTTGCTTGTGACTTTAGTAGCCTCTTACAAGTTTCCTTTTTCCTTCCACTGGGGCTTTAATCTGCAAATGGATTTAAAAAAAAAAAGAGCTACATTAAAAAAGAGCTACCAGGGCACCTGGGTGGCTCGGTCAGTTAAGTGTCAGACTGCAGCTCAGGTCATCATCTCACAGTTCATGAGTTTGAGCCCTGCCTTGGGCTCTTGCACTGGTGGTGCAGAGCCTGCTTGGGATTCTCTCTCTCTCTCTCTGCCCCTCCCTTACTTGTGCACTCTCTCTCTTGTTCTCTCAAAATAAGTAAATACACTTAAAAAAAAAAAGAGTTACCATTATTCTGCCTCTCTTCTTGTCTCTAGTCCCCCCACAATTCTCCCACTTTATATGCTTTACTATTACATCATAGTTCCCCACCTGCATACCTGTAACAGATTTATTTTCTGATTCTTTATTGCTAATTTTGCTAGGACTCAATATATTGCAAGTTTTTAATTTGATTAGAAATTTTTATTTTTAATAAACATTTTAGTTTGAAAGAATCCAATATATAGAAATGTTGCAAAGATAGTGTAGGAGTTCCCCATATATTCTTTCCTCAGTTTCCACCATTGTTAACATCTTACATAACCATAGTATATTTGTGAAAACTAAGAAATAACTATTGGTTCCTAGATGATGAACTAAATTGACTTTATTTGGATTTCACTTTTTTCCACTAATGTCATTTTTCTGTTCCAAGATCTAATCAAGAATTCTCGATTGCACTTATTTAATTTTTTCCACATTGTATTTACTAGTCATGCCTGATTAGTTGCCTCTATCCATGATAGTGTCTCAGTCTTTCCTTGTGTTTCATGACCTTGGCAGTTTTGAGGAACATTGGTGAGGTATTTTGTAAAGTATCTCTTACTTTGGGTTTGTCTGATGCTTTTACCATGATTACACTGGATGAATTTAGGGAAAGAATACCAAAGAAATGGAATGTCTTTTTATCACGACGTCTCAGTGGGTATATACTAGCAAAATGACTTACATTGGTGATGCTAACCTTGATCATCTGGGTGTGGTAGTGATTGCCAGGCTTTTCTAATGAAACGTTATTTTTCCAAACTTTATATGCTTTATTCTTAGGAAGCAAGTCACTATGTTCAGTCTGCTCTCAAGTGGGAGGGGCAGAATTGAGTCCACACGTTATTATTTCTAATTCTTTTGTAAGAAAAATTTATCTCTTCTCTTACATTTATGTATTCAATAATTTATTAGAGACTCATGTGTATTTACATTTTTAGTTACAATCTAACAACCACAATATTTATTTTGATACCCAATAGTTCCAGCTTTTGTCATTGGTAACTCATTCAAATTAGTTCCTTGTTGCAAGCTTTTTAAGTAATAAAATGCACTTAATTTCTTAACTGTTACTATGGGAAGCAAAAAATTGTTAGATATCAATTAATCTTGAAATAATTTTTAAGTGCTGTGATAGATTTTGCTGAGAAAAAAATATTTTGAGAAAACCATACAACGTTCGCTATAGTTTGGAATTAGAATATTGTAATTCTTCACACGCTTTAATGCTCAGTTTCAAAACTAGCAATGGAAACCCAGGGCCACAGCACTGCAGCCCGCGAGCACGCCAAGGGGAAGGACGTCCCTGCCCAAAAGTGCAAGCCATCATGACTTCTACCCTGTGGAAGAAGATCATTGTTTCACTTGCTTTTAAGACCTGAGAAAATGGGCTGGTTTGAAGACGGAACTAGCCCTGGACTGCAGTGTGGAGCCCAATCTGTAGAGCAGCTCACACCCTCCCCACCTGCTGTGACTGTTCTGTTCCACTTGACTTTTTGAGCTGATAGAGTGACAAGCTGAGTTTTTCTTTTTTCCCTAAAAAAAAAGTGAACAGCCTAGAAGCAAAAAAAATTAAAAATAAAATAAAATAAAACTAGCAATGTGTTCCCACACTTTATCCTTTATGTCCTTTTATTTATTTATTGGTTTGTTTGTTTATTTGTTTATTTATTTATTATTTTAGAGAGAGCATAAGCAGGAGAGTGAGGCAGAGGGAGAGAGAGAGAGAATTCATGTAAGTTCCATGTTCGGTGTAGAGCCTGATGTAGGACTTGATCTCATGACCCTGGGATCATGACCTGAGCTGAAATCAAGAGTCGGATGCTCAACTGACTGAGCCACCCAGGAACTCAGACCTTATATTTTAAATATTCAATTCATTTTTGAGGTATAATATTTAGATATGCATTACCATTGCAATAAAATTTCTGACATTCTCACTTATTGATAATTTGCAGGAAAAACATTTTAAATTTTTATTTTCCCCCTTTTGAAATATAACCAAAAATGAGCAAAATGCATCTGGGGCAAATTTTAAAACACTCCTGAAATACAAATAAAGACTTTACTTTTAATTTAAAAAATGGACACAATCTTAATAAAATCTCAGAAAGATCCAAACAGTGCCCCTGCCCCCAACCCAGTGATAGACAGATTAATTTAAAAATTACACAGAAAAAACAAATAAATATTAATGTACAAGAAAGTCATATAACAAACACAAGAAGGCTATACTTAACAAATTTTAAAGTTTCCACAATTTAAAAACTGCTTGCTTCATTTTTTGATAGACCAATAGGAAAAAATCTAAAGTTTGGAAATAGACTTAAATATTAGAGAAAATTAATATCTAATAATAGTACCTCTTTTATCAATGGGGAAAGATTGGCATTTTAACAATTATGGTGAGACAAATGTATAACCATTAAAAAAAAAGATAAGTGTAGATCTTTAACTTATTATTTGTAAGATGATAAGTTCCAAATGCCCCAAAGACTTAAACATTAAAAATGAAATTCCACAACCCTTTACAAGGTTAACAGAAGGCATGGGTAGATTTAATTAAAATCTGGGAGAGAATAGAATTCTTCTTAAATATAATTCAAAATCCAGAAGTGTTTTAGTTTTTTAAATATTTAATAAATTTGAGTATATTAAAATAAAAACAATTTTATTAGAACATCAACAGAAAAACCATTAAAAAAGCCAAAAAACAAACTGTGGGACAAATAAAATATAGAATGCACAGAAAGGGCTAATATCCCTAATATTTAAAGAGCTTCTAAAAACAAAAAAGATCAAAACTGAAGGGAAGAATGGCAGAGACTATAAAAAAAAGAGTTTACAGAAAAATAAATGCCACTAGGATTTAAATATATGAAACTATGTTCAGCTTTAGTCATTGGACAAGGGAAAATTAAATAAGAATTTAGTGGTTTTATGGAATTATTCGGAAAATCTGAGTGAAGTTTATAATTTAGTTAATTATATTGTACCTCCACAGAGTACAAATTTTCAGTTATACAAGATGAATGAGTTCTGGAGATCTAATGAACAGCATGGTGATGATAGTTGATAATACTGAATTGTATGCTTTATTTTTTTTTTTTTTTTTTTTATTAATAGTTTATTGTCAAATTAGTTTCCACATAACACTCAGTGCTCATCCCCAAAGTGTATGCTTTAAATATGCTAAGAGGATAGATCTTAAATCTTCTGAACACAAACACACACACAATGGTAACTATATGGAGGGGTAGATAAGTGTTTTAGCTTGATTGTGGTGATTTTTTCACATTTAGTAGAGATGAGTGTCTTAGTCAGAGGAGATCAGTATATATTGTAGTTGTAAGCATCTCTGTTGGAAATTTACACATAATTTTGTTATTTTTAATTTCATGAACATTTCACACAGAGTCCTTGTGTGTTTTTATAATGAAATTCCCTTCCAGCTCCACATGCACGTATTTACTCATACACCACTCTTTTTTTTTTCTTTTTCTTTTTTTTTTTTTTAGGGTAGAAATGGCTGCTGTTTGGGTGATGTTTCTACATTTCCTTTGTGGTCTTGATTGGACGTGCTGACATTTATCAGTGATTACCTATGGTTCTAAGTTTCCTTCTGTGATGAGTATGTTGTCATTCTTAGGAAGTGTGTGAAAGAAATGACCTCTGAGAAACAGTTTTAATGAAAACTTTCTTTGGTCTTAGTTTTACTCTGCTTTTAGAACCTGGTAACTTTCATATGCATATTCTCTAAGCATTAGCCAAAAAAGTTTTGCTTGTTTGTTTGGTTTATTTTTTAAATACTAGAATATAAATGGCTAAAATAAAATATCTAGCATATGGAGCGGATGTCAAAATTGAGAAGGATACTGATAATAATCAAAGTACGTATGTATCCAGGGGAAAGAATGAGAGAGAATGAAAAAAGATAGAGACAGACAATCTTTAGAAATCCAACTTAAAATATTGTTTATATAATTGAATTCCTAATGAAGACAGGAGACTCTCAAATTCCAGGTGACCAGGTTTTATTCTTAGGACAGAGATAAAACTAAAAATAAAATGTAACAAACTGTATTTTTGTGTTTTAAGCCATTTGCATAACTTTGTGTTTAAATATGGTCCATATAAATTCATAAAAGTGATTCTGTTGTTGGGTGGACAGGGGAGACCTATACTCTGAGGCCTCAACCCAGTCCATCCAAAAGATGTTGCTGAAGTCTCCTGGTCTTGTCACAAGAAAGAATTAAAAGACAGACACAACACAGTGGATGGGCAGTAAAAGCAGGAAAATTTATTAAAGTGAAAATATATTCTCAAGATATGAGAGCAGACAAGCTCAAGGGAGAGCTGGATACTGGGTTTGGGTTTCTATCTTTATAGACAGTTGTTAACAAAGGGGTGGAATATTCATTACTATAGGTGGGGATTTCTTTGAAGCAGGATGGTCTCTTCCAAGAATGTGGGTTATGTGCCTTTTCTTCCTTGTTTATTCAGGGGCTTCCAGCCTACTTTGTCAGCCATTTGGGGCCTGTCTGGTTTCACCTGGTTTCTTGTGGCTTTGTTTTAGAATGCTTCTAGGACAGACCTCTGACCTTCCCATAGGTAGTCATGACTTCCTCCTTGCTGGCCTCCAGGCACCCTGTTAGAACCTAACTAACTGCATACTCCAATAATTTAAATACTAAAATTTGACATTTTCTTTCCAGGTCAGGGTAAGTCCAAGAAACCAAGAGAAATATTGTATTATTTCAAGTGACATTAGTGTTTGGCTCACTAGAAAGTTAAGTTTTTGAGCAAGGATAGTTCACCATGCTTTTTCATGACCAGATAAAATATTCTTTCAGGACATCTAATTCTTTTGCTTGCATTCTCTGTCCGTCAAGCAAACAGAAGCTTTCAAGTACCTGGTTGCCTTGGCACTGTAAGGAAGTGCTCTTGATAGAACACAGAGGGAAGAAGTGCTCTGGTTTTGAACACATAAATTACATTCCTGGTTTATTACTTGTATTTTTTTCCTCCTTAATTAATCCATTAAGAGAGACATGCTCAAATATAAGTCAAATGACTACCTCTTCATACCCTTGAATATGTAAATCTTTTAAATAATAAAATTATAGTTACTTAGAGCTTCTTCTACCTTTTCCAGAATAAAGTCATTATTTCCTTTCTAACTTTACCTGCCCCCACTGAGGGATTTCTTCTCCCACAGAAAGTCCCATAACCTACTGTGAACTACTACACTTGCCTATGAATCCCGTAATTTCATTAAGTTGTTCTGCCTATTTCTGTGCAGAATCAGTGCTGTGATGATCAAGTCAAAGACCAGGTGGTCCTGGAATGGGCATGATTGAACAATCTTGGCCCAGTGCTTTGTTCACCCCCATCAACCTGATGCACCTATCCAGATTTTTGCCTCATTCTATGAGCTCAAACATTCTTTTTTTTTTTAATTTTTTTACATTTATTTTTGAGAGACAGAAGGAGACAGTGCATGAGTGGGGGAGGGGCAGAGAGAGAAGGAGACACAGAATTCGAAGCAGGCTCCAGGTTCTGAGCAGCTCTCAGCACAGAGCCCAACATGGGGCTTGAACTCAAAAGCCGTGAGATCATGACCTGAGCTGAAGTTGGACGCTCAACTGACTGAGTCAACCAGGGGCCCCTCAAACATTCTTTTCTGAGGAGAAGCAGGGCATCTTTTCTCATTATATCAAAAAGTCATTATGTTTAAGCAATTATGTTGGAAGAGGGCTAACCTAATTCATTATTATTTCACTTGAATTCTTTCTATGTTCATGAAAATTTATATATTTATCAAATGCATACACCTTAGCATACTCTATCAGTATCCTATTGCTGTTGTACAAAATTACTAAACTAGGTGACTTAAAACAACAGAGAATTTTTTCTTTTATAGTTCTGGAGGTCAGAAATCCAAAATGTGTCTGACTGGTTTAAGATCAAAGTGTCAGCAGGGTCATATTTCTTTCTGGAGGCTCTGGAGTACATCCATTGTCTTGCCTTTTCCAGCTTCTAGAGGTGCTCACAGTCCTGTTCCAAAGACTGCAATGTTGAGGGGCGCCTGGGTGGCTCAGTCGGTTAAGCGTCCCACTGCGGCTCAGGTGGTTTGTGGGTTTGAGCCCCATGTCGGGCTCTGTGCTGACAGCTCAGAGCCTGGAGCCTGCTTCGGATTCTGTGTCTCCCTCTTTCTCTGACCCTCCCCTGCTTACTCTCTCTCTCTCTCTCTCAGAAATAAGTAAAATATTAAAAAAATTTTAAAAACAAAGACTGCAATGTCCAGTTGACTCTTTTTTTCTTTTTTTAATGTTTATTTATTTTTAGAGAGAGAGGAACAGAGAGGAAGAGAATCCCAAGCAGGCGCCATGGTGTCAACACAGAACCTGACAGAGACTCCATTTCACAAATGGTGAGATCATGACCTGAACTAAAAGCAGGAGTCAGGTACTTAACCTACTAAAGCACCCAGGTGCCCCAAGTCTTTTTTTTTTTTTCTTGGCATCACTTTAACAATGACTTTTCTGCCTCCCTCATCCACATTTAAATACCAGTTACACTGGTACCACTGGGATAATGCATGCTAATTTCTCTATTTTAAGATCAACTGATTAGCAATCTTAGTTGCGTCTATTGTCTTAATTCCCCTTGACCATGAAACACGTCAACAAGCTCTGGGGAATAGGGCTTGGACATTTTTGGAAGGGCATTAGTCTACTACATATACATTCATAACAAGAAAAGCCCATAAAACAGGATAAGGGTAAAATTAAATTATCCTTGTATTTGAGAGTTTGGTTTAATGACAATATATACTTTTGAAAGTAAGAGTGATTTTCAATTTGCATATATTGCATTGTTCAAATAGTTTTTTTCTTCTATGGTCTCTTTGATTGATGCCTAAATATTACAGTTCAGATCTCTAGTAAAACTATTAAAGGAGAATGAAGAGGAATTTTTTGTCTTTACAATCCATTCATGTGCTTCATCTCCTCACTCCTAATAGGAAGTGGTTTTTTTACTACAATGACATATTGAAGTTATTCTCTACATCAACTAATATGAACAGTAAATACTCTGAAATTGAACATATAAATAATTTTCTCCTTGGCAGCAAGTGTTCTCCTTGGTGGAAAGCTTCCCAAGTATTTTGAATATGAAGATTTTTTTTATAATATCAATGCAATTTTATACCGTTAGTTGTGACACTTACAGTTGATTGAGAAATATATCATAATAAAAAAATACTATGATTTAATAATGGCTTTAAGTAAGTATATACATTCCTTATCATGACATATGCATATGTTTTAGGCAATGGAACATGAAATGTGTGATGTTATCTATGTATTCATTTTATGCAGCTTTGTACACATAGATACAGAACTTACAAGGGTTCACAGGTCCTTTGTAGTTAACTCTAGAAATCCATGGTAAATGCAAATTGCAAACCACTTCCTAGAAGTCTAAAACCTCTCAAGTATATCTTCCTAATCTCTATCAACAACACAATTTTTGTTCAAATATTTCAGAACATTGCAAATACTATTGCCTCATTTTGGACACTTCAAAAGAAGCAAGGACCTGGAAATTTACAAGGAAAATGTGTTGATAATTCTGAAATAGAAATGTGCAAATAAATTGATTCATTTATCTCCATCTAGTAGTTGTCTAGTATAACATAAAATAATAATTTAAAAATCATTTATTTTACAGAATTAAGATATACTCATTAAATGCTACTTTATAATTACCCCACAACTTCTCAGAGCAAATTATTGAAACCGTTAAGCCAACTTTGTCTTCAAATTTCATCCCTGATTTAAGCCTTCAAGAAATAGTATGCCCACTTTTGATAAACCCCAATTCCATACAAATGAATAAAGACATTTATAATACTTATAAAATTTCTACCTGAAACCTAAAGTGCATTGTTTCATTGAGTAGTTCTCTATGCTGGAGAAATTACCATGTTTTATGGGAAACATAATTGAAAATAACTTTTAGAAAAATAAAAATAATGCATTTGGTGAGATATATAAACTCAACTGTCAATGAGTAAATATCCTACTCCACATATGGTCATAACCTTTCATTTAATTTTCCTTTTTCTTCTCCTCTGTACTTTTTGGTAAAGTATTACTAGGATATTTGTTAGAAAAAATAAGAGAGCCTGAAATTTTAAGTAATCATCAATTTAAAAAATTCTCTTTGCTTATTAAGATTTACTTAGAAAGGAAGGACGTGTTGAATAAATCACATACCTAAAATAATGGCTTATATGAGATTATAGAAAATTTAGGTTAGGAAAAAAGTAAAGGTCAATGTTAAATTATATGATTTGGCTAAAAAAATAAATTTCTTCACTTTTTTTCTATTCATTTAGATAACGCTTTTAGAAGTTTCATCTCTCAGTGGAGATTTAGTCAAGGACTCCTAAATTTTTAAATTGTTCTTCAAGTTTACTTAGATGATGCATTTAAAGTTGTTTTTCTGATTAGATGACTATGGTATAATTTAAGTTTAACTCTTTATCTGGATGTAAGATTATTAGGAAACTCCTAATGCAGAAATGACTTTAACAATTTATAATTCCATGATAGATAAAATTGCCTCAAATCTGATAAAGACAGGGTATTGTATAAGAAAAAGATACTGGCATATTTCCATTGCTAAAGGCTAAGGACACAGAACATTTGCAGACTAAATAGTGTGTAAATTTTAGTTTATGTGCCCATTATAGCCACTGTCGACAGGAAACAGGATGCACACAGTGTGAAACAGGACTTGCAGTGTCACTGGAGGCTTGTTCTCTGAAATTTACCAAGTCTACAGCCATTAACAGCATCTGTGGCAGGAACCTAACATTTTGGTTTTATTTACATAGCTAAACATTGAGAATTGATCATTTGTCATTCACTTTTCAGAAATAATCATTAAATTTGTTCTCAAAAGAACAAAAGAGTAGAGACTTCTAAAACCAATAATACCTAGACAGAGCATCTTATTTGTCATAGAATGTTAAATATTTTTAAGTAAATTTCTGGTACACAAGAAAATGTACTACGATTACTTACAAATCATATGATGTTTAGGAATGTTGCATTTCAAATATTTTCTCACTAGTGCTTTTGTAAATAATATTGTGTAATTTGAGAGGATTTTAGCTTCTTTTGATAACTAGGTAGAGACAGAATAAGGGTTATCTCAGATGAGATACAGAGATCTCTAAAAAATGATAGGAAACTGTGTTTTATATTGGTTAGGTGTTATGGTTTGATATTTAATTCAAGAGAAGCAATGACAGGGAGTTGTGAATAACATAGCTTTCAGCCTCAGTCTGTCCTTGGCTCATAAATTGCAAGCTATGTGACCTGCAAGTCACTTGGCCTCACTCTGCCTCAGCTTTTTCATTTTTAAATGGTGATAGTAACAGTACATACTTCAAGAGGCTGTCATGAGGATTAAATGAGTTAATATAGGAGAGCACTTAAAGCATTGTCTGACATCTAAGTGCTTTTTGTGGAAAATAAAAAGATATTAACTCATTTAGTATTATAGGTACCGAGTTCATACCAGGCACTGTGCTATCCTGGAGTCTCAAAGGTGAGTAAACTGTGGCCCCTGTTCTCAAAGAACTTACACAGTTCATCTCAGTAAAACGTGGTAAGGATTAAAGTATGAAATCCATGCCTGTTTCTATGGAAGAAGCTTGGCTCTGGGTTTCTCAGAATATCTGAACTGCTTCTTGAAGATAAGACATTACCTGAGTGAAAGCTGAGGAAGGACATTTCATTCAGAAAATAGCACAAAAAACACAGACACATAAAATAAAATGATATATGCAGGGAACTTCTAGCAATTCGGTATCAGAAAGCTTAATCACAGGGACTTAAACCTCTGAAGACCCTCTCGTCCCCATCTTGGTTTGTTTAAAAGAAATCAAATGCTTTGAGATTGGTCATTGATTCTTCAGATGAACACAATGCTTACCATTCCTTTTAAGTTAAATTAATCAAACCTGGGAACAAGGACTTGGGAATAGGTACTTGACTTGAGCAATGATCCCAGGAAGCACAAATGAAAGAGCTGAGAAAGAAACAGAAAGAAAAGCAAATAGGTGTGTGCTAATAAGTGGGTTTCCATTTTAGGCAATTGGAGCTCAAAATGGAGACCCTCTCAGAAACCACATAGAACATCCTTCTGAATTGCTGCCCAAGAAGATGAAGAGACTTGCATTTATTCACCAATTTTCACCTGTCCACATACACCACTGGGTGAAGGTTTACCCTTGAAGCAATCATTCTCAAGAATTTCAGTTGTATCTGTCCTTAGCAAGCTTTCAGTGGGTTAGAGTTACCCTCATGTGGTGAAGGAGAGAGACGCAGTGTTTAGAGTGAAATGCTATCAACATGCCAAGAACTGTTTTCTACAGCTACACGTGAACTCAGAGGTGGGATTAAAATCGGAAGAGGGAACAACTGTGGGCACACATTTAGGTAAGCTGTCAAACTTCCGAAGACTTTTGTTTCTGATGTGAAGAGTGAAGCAGGGGCTAACTGGAGACTTGAGATAAGAATAGAGAAATAGGGACAGGAGAAATCATTGAACATCTCACAGACCATGTTAAAGCTTGCAATTTATTTTGTATTATTTTAAAGAAAGTACTTCAGAATGGTTTTAATATAATAGCATGTAAAATTTTCAATTCACAGTTTGGATAATTGTTTTAGGTTGCAAACATCATCCTTAACTGAAAAATAACATAAATTTAGCTATTTTATTGAACGTGATTTAAAAATGGGTCTTGGCTCACACATGGAAATCTGGGATTTGGCAAAGGGAAAAAGAATTAGATTCTGTATTATAATTTAATTCAAACTAAACTTACATTTGGATATATTTTAAATTTCTGAGAGACTGAGTAAATCACAGTATTTTTTATAGCATAGAGTAAAATTTACATATTTTTACATTTTATGAAATTGTATCAGTCTATCATGATGTCACATGGTGAATAAGAATGCAAAGATGTACCACCTACATTAACGAATGAGTGCTTTTAGGGCCACGTGTTATGCATAACAGCTGATGAGTACAAGCAATCTATCTTGTAAATTTTATTATAATCATATGCTACTTTATTTTTCCAGACTTATTGAGATATAATTAACATATTGCATTATGTAGGTGTAAGGTGTACATGTTGATTTGTTACACTTATATATTGTAAAATGATTACCACCATAGCATTAAGTAACACCTTTATTACCTCACAAAAGTTTCATTTCTTTTTGTGATAAGAACATTTAAAATCTTCTTTCCTAGCAAATTTCAAGTACAAGCACAGTATTATTAACTATAATCTCCATGCTGTATATTAGATTCCCACAACTTACTTGTCATATAACTGAAAGTTTTTACCCTTTCACCAACATTTTCCCATTTCTTCCAATACTTTGCCCTTGGTAACCTCCATTCTACTCTGTTTCTATAAGTTGAACTTGTTAGATTCCACATATAGCTGATACCATATGGTATTTGTCTAGGATAAGACAGTTTCATAATAATATTCTAGGTGTACATATTCTTATTTGTCCCCAGTCAGTGGTAACACTATATAGAAATGAGTAGGAGGAAGAAAACTAAATTACTTATTTCTAGAGTATAGCATCAGTTACAGGATTTAATATTGATTTATACCAACGATTTTATAAAATCAATGAATGAGTAATGGCTTGAAAAATATTTTTAAAACAGAGGTATGATTTTTAAAGACTGTGACCAATTGTTTAGTATTTTGAACTTCAGTTGATAATCCCTTTAATAACACTATTTTCTATTTTATAGAAATTTGTTTATTGCTTTCTCATCTTAAATACAAGTCTTTTGACAGAGGAAAAGACTATTTTCTCTGTATTTCCCATAAGCATTTTTAAGGTGCATATTAACCACACTGAATAATTCCTTAGAATAGATATAATTTATGTGAGGAATTCATACATTAATCAGTTACAATAAGGCTGAACATGTGTACTGAAACATATTTAGCTCTATCAGATCACTTGCATATTTGATTATATTTAATATCTAAAATAGCTGTTGTTGTTTTCCTTAAAAAGTGTTATTTCACTTATTTGTGTGAGTGTGTGTATACGTATGTGCCTTGGAATATTTGTTAATGTGTATATTATGTGTACCTATGGAGAGGTACACACCATTATTATTTTGGAAGATATTTCACTTTCCGGATATCTTTCATAGCTTTTTAAAATTTGAAGCTGATATTATTTTCATTGATTAATTATTGAGAGCCATCTAAATACTAGACTTTAACTGTGAAAGACATCTCTTTTCTAATTTCCCATGATGTGGAGGAAGAAGCTGTTATCTAAACCTGCCAACTTAGAGGCATTACACGCTGCTTAGATAGAATAGAGAGCTTCCCAAACATATGGACTTATGTAGCTTAGCACAGTCCCAGGTACAGTGTTTATGAGAAAGAAAGGGATCTTCCTTTATAAAGATTCTTCCTTCAGAAATATCAGGGCAATTAACCACATAGACAAAGTTCAAACATAGTTTCTCTGTATAAAGTAGATATAAAGTAATGTAAAGTCCTTTGTCATACAAATCACACACCAACACAAGTACAGACAGCAATGTCAATGCATTGTGTGACATTTAAAAAAATTAATCTTACTAAACTATAGCATTTCTCAGGCCTGTAGTTTATGATCTAAACTGTGCTGTCCTAATGACAAACAAAAGCATACTGAGGTATTCCTACCTTAAATTGTTTGGGGCGCCTGGGTGGCTCAGTCTGTTAAGCCTTGGACTTTGGCTCAGGGCATGATCTCATGGTTCCTGAGTTCAAGCCCTACGTTGGGCTCTGTGCTGACAGCTCAGAGCCTGGAGCCTGCTTCAGAGTCTGTGTCTTCCTCTCCCTCTGCACCCTCACTCCCTCACTTGCACTCTGTCTCTCTCTCAGAAATAAACAAAAAAAAATTTTTAAACGCAAAAAACTGTTCAAGTAACTTTTTAAAACAATATAACTGCCTGTCTTGTCTTTGTCACGTTTAGCCAAATTAAAATTTCTTATGGAGTAGTTATTTTTACTATATTCCTTAGTGTTTACACTCTTAAATTCAAAGAGGAAAACTACTACACAATTATTCTTTTCCGCTGCAGTTTTTTTTTTTTTTTTTACTAATTCAGGCTTTCTTAATCATTTTTGTAAGAAGCCTTACTCCCTTTAGTCTGATATCCTAATGTAAATAATTTGTAATTTTTCTGGGAATTTTGGACCCTATGAAGATTTAAATAGTGTGGAGTCTGTACTCACACTATTGTCTCAGTGATTCCACTGAGATCAATATTTATAGAGCTCACTTTTCTTTGTTCATCTTCCTGCAGTAAAACTATCCAACCCCCTCAGAATTGTTCATTTATCCATTAAATATTCAAAGATGTATCTCACTTACCAACTAATTGATTATATAAAATACCTTCTATCTGTACACTTTTCTCTAGATACTTATTTTCTAGAATTTCTGACTTCCAGGATTATCCCTTTCTCAGTGCAAGGTACCACCATACTACTTCCTAGCCACTCCCTAATCAATCTAGGAGAGCAGAAGGGAGCCTTTCAGATTGTTGGAAAAGAAAAACAGGGACTCTTTTTAGCATATTAACAAAGTTAATATTATGTGGCAGACAATCTTAGGTGTGGTAAGATATATTTGCCTGCTAACTGTTTCATTTTAAAGTTGGATTGGGGAAAAAATATATCTTTTTTCCTTCCACTCCCACCTGGGATTGCTAAAGCACTTCATACCCTTCCAGTACCTGGTGGGACTAATTGACATAGGCCAGAGGCTGAGAAAAAGAACAAGTCAGATCTTGGGGAAGGTTGGAAGAGTAAAGAGGAGAGTTGAGAGGGGAGAGAGATGTACCTTGGGTTCTCTTTTATGCCCACAGAATAGATAGACAATAAACTGATTGCCAAATATGTATACAAGTGGCATATGAATATATTATTTTATTAAATAAAAATGGAGATCAAGAAGTTGCATCTTTTGTACATCAATATGCCAATTATTTTGCATATATTTTTACATCCAATCTCAAAATAACATAGGAGGAAAAAGCATTATAATCAGATAAACAGTGTGCTCTTGAGAGAGGTTATGTCACATACCCTAAGTCAGCTAGTAACTAAAGGAGTGAGAATTTTTACAACAGTCTCTCCAGCTCAAATAATTGCTTCGATTAAAACTCCTTAAAAAAAATTTTTTTTGGTAGATAAACTTAAAGTTATTAAAATTTTCTTATGTCATAAAAGTGTTATTTCCTAAAGGCAATAATTTTAATTTTCTTTCTTTTCCCCAAATCCCACTCCATTCAGATCTATTTCATTTGTACCAATGAAATTACCAATATGATTTTGCTAGGCTAGCATGTTTAAATGCAAGTTAAATGACTTGGAATTAAAAGATATTCATGAACATTTCCTGAGGTATTTTAAAATTGCATAAACTTTCAGTTCTTTATGGGTTTGTGAGAAGGTATCATATTCACCAAGCTGTGCTCTCTTTTTATTAGAAAAACAAAATCTCTTCTCTCTCACCTTCTTCTCACATTAAAAAAAAATGTTCTCCTTCAAGACTGCCATTGTCTGCTATGCCCTGCCTTTCCAAAGAGTTTGTAAAAAATGCTTTAGCAACAGGGACAAAACTTGGGTAAATTCTATAGGAAATGAATAAATATAAATTTGTTCACTTGCTTCTTACCACGCACAAGATCCAGAGACTACCTGTAATTGCCAGCTTCTGATGGTCACAAGTCCTGACATAGACAAATTCATGCTCAAGTAATCCATGTAATTCTAGAAATTCTACTTTATTTCCTGACTTTGTTACCTTAAATCCTTTGCAAAAGAGTTCTTTTATATCAGGAAATAGTTAAAGCAATTTCAAAACACAGTTAATCATAAATGCATGCACAGCTGTGATGTCCAGCTGCATACAAGTGTTAAGCAATTATCTTTATGCAATTATCAAGTTTTAAAACTAAATTTCCCAATGTCTTCCAAACTAATATTCCCTTTGGTCAATGCCCAAATAGACACTTGACTATTTGTAATACCTGTATATTCCATGTCCAATGAATTAATCTTTTGTGTGTGATGGTGTGAGTTTTCCCATCTCATCTCAGAGCAATGCAGATCACAAGTTATAACATACTGTAGGCAGAATCAGCTATATAATTTGTGTAGCTCAGAGGAAAATAAAATTAAGTGCTTCTTATGAAAAAATTATTAAGAATTTCAATATAGCAACATTAGAGCATTAAATCAAATGTGGATACCCTCTGAGCACTGGCCACTGCAAAGGTCACATGTCCAAGGAACAAATCCTGTTTTTAAAATTTCAGTTCCTTGACTTGTCACTACACTCTTCCCTTGTAATTGCCTATATTACAGTCATCCTGTAAATAGTCCTATTGAAAAAAAAAGGTAGATACACTAATTCTATCTACAAATGAAAATTAAATTAATAAAAACATAATTCTAATGTATATTTTTATAGATTTTGAAGGTATTCTTGAAACATACCTCCCAGTAAGTAAACTCTCAGAATTGGTAGTACAAAGAACTAAAACAAACATTCTGCTCTATCAAACTTATTTTTAGATTTAATACTTATAAAATGGGCAGTGAATGCCTTTATGAAAATGCCTTTTTTGTTGTTGTTATTATACTAGTAAGTCTTTCTAGAGTTCTGTGCCTGTTATTTCTTATATTTCAGACTCCCACATGGATATTATTTTCTATCAGAGTATACATAATGCATACAATGAAGATTATAACTCTTGATCTTGGTTTGTCCTTCTCATCTGCTGTCTCAATGTATATTTTTCATATGCCAGGATGCATAGGGACCATTTGAATAATTTATTCCAAACTAGTGATTCTCCATTATTTCTTATTACATAATTAACATATTCACTATAAAACGAAATATGTTATTCAGACATAAAAAATAAATTTCCCATATTTTTTAACTCTAAGTTATTAAGTTTTAATATTGGGCTATGACCTTTCATTGTTTTTTAAAAAGGAGAGTATATTATACAGATTTCTTATGTGTGTGTGTGTGTATGGTTAGTGAAATATTTAATACAAACCATTTCATTTAGTTCTCACATCAACCCTGAGAAGTAAGCATTTTTGTGATGGGGAAACAGAAGCCCTGAGATATTATGTGGCTTTCCTAGGTTGTTCAGCCAGTAACTGCTGAAGCTTGGCTTCAACTAGAGAGTTTTGAGTGCTGTTTTCACTGTACTTGACTGGCTTTGCCTAATCCGCTGCACTCTGAACTGCATACTGCCAGTCTGATTTTCTTATAATTGCTTGTTTTCTTAGTAGTTTTAAAATGTTTGTAAAAATTTATTATTATTATTATTATTACTTTTAAAATTTAAGTTAGTGGGGGAGCTGGGTGGCTCAGTCAGTTAAGAGTCTGACTCTTGGTTTCAGCTCAGGTCATGATCTCACAGTTTCGTGGGTTTGAGCCCCACGTGGGCTCTGCACTCACAGTACAGAGCTTGCTTGGGATTCTCTCTCCCTTTCTCTCTGCCCCTCCTCTCTCTCAAAAAAAACCCAAAAACTTAAAAATA
This sequence comes from Crocuta crocuta, assembly GCF_008692635.1. Classification (NCBI taxonomy): domain Eukaryota; kingdom Metazoa; phylum Chordata; class Mammalia; order Carnivora; family Hyaenidae; genus Crocuta; species Crocuta crocuta. The sequence goes on along the minus strand of NW_027527437.1, from coordinate 684,995 downwards.
AAGTAAAATAAAATAAAATAAAATAAATTCAACTTAGTTAACATACAATGTGGTCTTGGCTTCAGGAATAGAACCAAGTGATTCATCTCTTACATATGATACCCTGTGTTCATCCCATCAGGTGCCCTCCTTCATGCCCATCACCAATTTAACCCATCCCCCCAACCACCACCCCTCCAGCAACTCTCAGTTTGCTCTCTATATTTAAGAGTCCCTTATGGCTTGACTCCCTCACTGTTTTTATCTTATTTTTCCTACCTTCCCCTAGGTTCATCTATTTTGTTTCTCAAATTCCACATGTGAGTAAAATCATCTGATATCTGTCTCTCTCTGACTAACTTAAATTGCTTAGCATAATACCCTCTAGTTCCACCCACGTTGTTGTAAATGGCAAGATTTCATTCTTTTTCTATAAACTTTTTTCATTAAAAATATATCAGGGACATTTTTCTAGATCAATAAATATGGTTATATATATTTTAACATTTGTATTTTGGCCCATTATATAGTTGAAGAGGAATTCACACAACTCGTCTCTGTTGCTGGAGAGTAAGGACCTTGGTCAACTATGTTTTCCAGGCTTTTCTTTCTCAACCTCTTTCTGACAAAGGTGTTATTATGTCTTATCTTTCAGTTCCAGCATTGCCTATTCAACTACTGTTTACTTTGAAAGAAAGCTGTTGCATTATCTTTTAACTTCAGGGTGGTTTTTTGTTTGTTTTGTTTTTGTTTTTGTTTTTGTGTTTGTATATAATGCCAATTCTCTCTTTCGGCTTTTGGTCATGCTTCACTCAACTGTAACTCCAGCCTGCTCAGACTCCTGTTTTTTTGTTTGTTTTTTTTTTTTGCATATTCATCTTTGTTTATTTATTTANTTTGGGGATGTGTCAAGTAAGAAGTTGCTGCGGTGGAGGTCAAGGAGGCTGTTTCCTGCTTTCTCCTCTAGGGTGTTGATAGTTTCCTGTCTCACGTTCAGGTCCTTTATCCATTTTGAGTTTATTTTTGTGCATGGTACGAGAAAATGATCTAGATTCATTCTTCTGCATGTTGCTGTCCAGTTCTCCCAAAACCATCTGTTAAAGAGGCTGTCTTTCTTGCATTGGATATTGTTTCCTGCTTTGTCAAAGATTAGTTGGCTGTATCCTTTTGGGTCCACTTCTGAGTTCTCAATTCTGTTCCATTGGTCTATGTGTCTGTTTTTGTGCCAATACCATGCTGTCTTGATGATGACAGCTTTGTAGTAGAGGCTAAAGCCTGGGATGGTGATACCTCCCGTTTTGGTTTTATTTTTCAGTATTACTTTGGCTATTCGGGGTCTTTTGTGGTTCCTACAAAAAGGAAAATCCNATCTGGGAGTTTTCCTTCGATTTCTATTTTTTGGAATAGCTTGAGAAGAATTGGGATTAATTCTGTTTTAAATGTCTGGTAGAATTCCCCAGGGAAGCCGTCAGGTCCTGGGCTCTTATTTGTTGGGAGATTTTTCTTAACTGAATCTGTGGGCAGGTCCCAGGAAGATATTAGTCATGAACATATGTGTAGAAAAGCTCACATGCAGACGGAACAGTAAGTGCAAAAGCTCAATGAATGTGTCAGATCATCAGCTGAGAGTAAGATACAGGAAGGAAGTAATGTGACATTTTAATAAGGAATGAAAAGAAACTTAAGAAATAAACTTTTTCTATGAATCAAGATGGGGATGTGGATGATTGGGTGAGATCAGGAAGAAACTGAGATCTTTAGGGTTTATAAGACTAAGAAATTGAGAAGTCATAATATTGTGCAAATAATTTTCAATGGGTACTGAAGTCTCTAAGAATGATGCCAAGAACATTGAATGGTAGAGGGGTATCAGAATTATATTTGGCTGTTAAACAAGACTCCCCGGCTTCTACTTATATCTCACGGGCAAAATGTAGTTATGTTCTACACTGTAGAATAAAAGAGTTCTCATACGGAGAAGGAAAGGGAGAGTAGAGGTAAGATAACTCCTTGTCTCTCTCTTACTATTAAAAACTATGAAACTTTTTTACTGTGAAACTTCAGCAGACTCTTCTACATATTTATCTTTAAGTTTAATGAAACAAATTTGAAGTGCTGGTTTGTATCTTAATATTGTTTTATCTCTACTTCAAAGCTATTGCCTGAAATGTGGTAGATGATGAATACTTGTTTGTTGAGTGAATCAATGAAAAAATGACTATTATTGTTCATCAACCATAAAAATTCTCTAGTTCAAATTTCTAGCACTCTGGAAATTCACAGAACAGTGTTCCTACACCATCCGCATACATAGAAAATAGCTTGGACAGTGGACAGAGCATAGACAAACTAGGTTAAATGGTAGCTCTATTACTAACGCCCAGAATGATCAAAACCAAGTTCTTTAACCTCATTTAGGTTGTTTCTTTCTCTTCCATATTCCAGATCTGTGCTCTACACCCAGACTAATATGTAAGATTAAAAAACAAAAACCAAAAAACAAGTCTATAATGTTGCTTTCTCATATCACTGGTTTTGGGTCTGTGTTATTGATATATCAAAGATTTAGTGGATAGTTAGTGATTTCTACACATTTTTCCATCTGCAGGTTATAGTGGAATCATTGATCAATGACTTAATATTTTTAGAAATACGATAGGGTTGATTTTATGGCCTCTTATGTTTCACTGGAGATATGAGGCTAGTTCTAGACAATGGGTTGTGAGCAGAAGACAACTATGCTCTGGGCCTTGAATGGCAGGGCAGGACCCTCAAAATTTCTCTTGTTCTTTCTTCTAATAAATACATGGTAGGCACAAGATGGCCTTAAAGCTCCTGCTCCTAATATACATTCCACATATAATCCCCTTTCCCTTGAAGTAGAGAAGACCCATTGAAATATCACTCTTGTGATTAGGTTACATTATATGGAAAATTTGAAGATATTTTACAGATATAATTGAGGTCCCTAATCAATTGGCTTTGAATTTAAAAAATTATTCTGGGCAGGCTTAATTTAACCAGGTAATCACTTAAAAGAGAAATACTTCTGCTTACCTTAACAGAGTGAGCTGACATGTTGTCTGTGAGTGGCGTATGTGGTAAAGAAACTATGAGTGGCTCTTAGAACCTGAGGGCAGACCCTGAATAGCAGTCAATAACCAAAAGTGGACCTCTGTCCTACACCCCCAAGGAACTGAATTCTGCCAACAACCATGTGATTTTGGAAGAGGATCATGGTTCCATAAAGAATGCTGATTGTCATTTTGTGATATTCTAAGAGAATACCCAACTAGATTGGTCCCAGGCCCTGACCCACGTAAACTATAAGATAATAAATGTACATTTTTTTCAAGTGTTATTTTAGGCCACTGAGTTTGTGGTAACTTTTTTAAACTTTTATTTAAATTTAATTATTTTGAGAGACAGAGTAAGACAGTGCATGAGCAGGGGAGGGGCAGAGAGAGAAGGAGACACAGAATCTGAAACAAGCTCCAGGCTCTGAGCAAGCATTTAGCACAGAGCCTGATGCAGGGCTTGAACACATGAACCGTGAGATCATGACCTGAGCCAAAGTTGGACACTCAACCCACTGAGCCAGTCAGGTGCCCCTGTGGTAATTTTTTTGATAAATCAATAAAAAAATTAATACATAAGCACCAATATTTAAGAGATTGCTCTGACATATTAGTTTCCTGCACTATGATTATGTATATAGTACTCTCGTCAAACAACAGTGCACATATAAGGAGAATAAAAGCTAAAACTTTGTTTTCTTAAACTACTATACTTGGGAGCTTTTTGTCTCTCCCTCCCTTCCTCCCTTCCTTCCTATCTTTCTCTTTTCACAGCCTAAGATAGCCTATCTTAACTGATACAAATTTGGCACTGGAAGCCAAGTGCTATAACAAAACAACATACTCTGCATTGCTTTAAGAAATTTGCCTAGTGGTGAAGAAACTGTTATTAGAGCTTAGAAGGATATTCATCCATGATGCATAATGGAGAAATTCATGATGATAAAGCTGTAAATGTGCAATTCATTTAATTTATCTTCTGACCTTGTCATTTTAGGGAATGTGTTTGGAAAATAGAATGTTAGTAATGTGTGTTAGTTATCATTGGTTACATTTGAGAAACACAAAGAAGAGATGAAGAAATGCATTAAAAAATAACTGACCATTTTTTTTGGTCAGAGATTTTGACCATGGGATTTCAGAATTGCTGTGAACCATTAAAATCCTTTCCTTTTTTCCTTATTTGTGAATGGGAGTGCTTATTTTGATTGTCCTGTTTGTTTGTTTTTTTTCAATCACTGTAGATTTTTTGAAAGTGGGCATACAGTTTTTCAATGTATCTGTGGATCATAACTGGACCTGCTGTAGTGACTACTGCTGATCACTTAAAGACCATAGGTTTGAAGTTTGGGTCTTGACTTTATGGAATTTTAGGGTTAACTCCTCTTGGAAGGAGGAAAATGTATTTTGCCTTGAAAGCAAAATTGAATCCAGTTAATAGCCAGAGAGTGGACTGTCTGGCATTAATGTTCTTCACTAAATACTTCTGTCTCTCTTCATTCCAGTTTTACAGAAGTATTATATTTCCTAGGTCATTGTTGCTATGTGCAGTCATATAACTAGTTATGTCCAATACATTGTGAGTAGAAGTGACATATGTCATTCCAATGCTGAGCATTTAATTGATGGTGAAACCAAATTCAGAACTTTCTGTATCCTCCCAGATTCAGACATAAATATGGTCTACTTCTATCTTCAGTAGTTACTGGAAATTTCTGAAAGGAGAAAAGTAATCATTGGGGATGATGGAGTTATAAAGTTAAAGATAAGGAGAGAGATTGGGAATGAGGAGGAAAAAACAAACAGGAACAGAAAATTGCAAAAAAGGGAGAGAAAAAAGAATTCACTAGGAGGGAAAGGGTGCTTAGAGAAGGTAAGTGAACAGTGCTCAGGCAATATTCCCAGATACTAGGACCAGTTGTGATGGAGGTGGCTGTACTGGTAGGGAACCTAGGGTAACAGTGATAAGCTAAGTCCTGTATTTGCCCCTTGATAGACATGTAGTGCAAGCTAAAACTACCTCATTTTAGGTTTCAATCACTGCTATTTAGGAGCTACCTGTTACCGCAACATAACCTCATTCATCCTGAGAGAAACGAAAAAGAAGTCTCAATCACTTCCCAAATATATCATATAGGGAAAGATATCAGAGAGTCTGCTCATTAGTTAGAATCCTTCAAAATTTGATAGAATGGAATTTTGATATTTAATTTTAAATTTGTTTTCACAAGGGGCGCCTGGGTGGCTTAGTCGGTTAAGCATCCGACTTTTGCTTAGGTCATGATCTCGCGGTTCGTGGGTTCGAGCCCCGCGTCGGGCTCTGTGCTGACTGCCAGCTCAGAGCCTGGAGCCTGTTTCGGATTCTGTGTCTCCCTCTCTCTCTGACCCTCCCCTGCTCACGCTGTCTCTCTCTCTCTCTCCTAGAAATAAATTTAAAAAAAAAAATTTGTTTTCACAAGAAATTATTGCTATCATCTGGTTAAAAGTTCTACAGTGAAATAACTCTTAAGTATTATTACATTTAAATGAAGGGGAAGTTAGTGGTGCCAGAATTAACATAGAAACTGCTTGTTGATGTAAGTGATTCTATTTATAATGTTAAGAAAGATTAGCTTAAATATTCCATTTTAACTGCAATGTAAGTTGAAGTGCTGAAAGTTAAAATTACATGTTTTGAATGAATTTACCTATGAATTAAGTCTCCTACTCATAGAAAATGTTTCAGCAATTTATCAAAAAAATCACATGAATATTCATTATAAGTTTACTTCTACTAAAAACCTTAATTGTGCCAACACCTTTATGATGATGTGATTGTGATGAAGAACCAACGTAACATCATTTTATTTGTCACCAGAGAAAACCTATGTTTGTCTCATCAAGAAGTTTCAAGGCAACAATAATTTTTAGAAACTCCATAAAGGAAAGATCATAGTAATTGAGTTGGAATAAACTATTTTTGCAAAGAATACCATCTTCCTCAGTTAAATTCTTATAAAAATCATGTTTTAGTGATTTCATTTTTATTTAGTATAGGATGTTTTTAAAGTATAAAATTTATTATACTGCAACTTAGAAGTAATGCAGTTTGACAAATAAGGGACTTTATTAACTAGGCCTATCTGTCATTATCTGGCTTAGTGACCTTGAGATGGCAGTTTAACCTCTTTTTTTTCCCTTTAAACCTTGGTAAATAGGAAGTGTGTAAGTATCACTCTGAAGAAAGAAAGAAATAAAGAAAGAAGGAAGGAAGGAAGGAAGGAAGGAAGGAAGGAAGAAGGAAGGAAGGAAAGAAAGAAAGAAAGAAAGAAAGAAAGAAAGAAAGAAAGAAAGAAAGAAAAAGAAAGAAGAGAAAGAAAGAGAAAGAAGGCGAAAGAAAGAAGAAAGAAAGAAAGAGAAAGAAAGAAGAAAAGTGAAGAGAAGTGAAAGGAAAAGAAAAAAAAGAAAGGAAAAAAGGAAAGGAAGTTAAACTAAATCTTACACTAGTTCAAAGAACTAGACTCAGGGTTGAGAATAATAATGGCTGGTTTTGTAAGTGATACTGAAACAGGTGAAGAAATGAATGTAAACTGACAGCAACAGAAGCAGATCCATCAGAATTGGGAGACACACATGTGGAATTCTAACCATGCCACACTAGTTCTTATCAAGCTATAGAGAAAACACTATGAACTCTTCTCAGGCACATGTAGAAACCTCTAAGTAGAGGGATACTAGAGAGGATTAAAAGCAAAAGCCTCCACAACTTTACATTGGATATAATGTAGAAATGTGAGTGGGGGTAACAGGATGGGAGTGATAAAGAAAAGAAAATACAACAGGGAAGAAACAAAAAGGAGAATAAAATTGAACTGGAGGTAGGGAAGGTGCCTAGTCAGATAATCGTGGAGCTCTTTTGAGAGGGAATCCATTGTGAGTCCTATGGCTGTCAGATTGTTTGATCCACTTTTTATTTCATTTAGTGTAGAAACAGTTGACAGTATTTGAAATCACTGGAAATAAGGTCTTCAGCAATTAAGATTTACTGAAAAGATAGGTTTGTCTTAGAAATTATATCAATAAAAAGGAGATGGAGAACATGACTAATAAAGGTATTGAATAGTGTTTTGTCTCTGACGGTTGACACTAAATGATTCTCATTGAAAAAAAAAACTGCGGGGAGGTCAGGAAGCGATATAATTACTTCAAAGAATACTGTGGTTACTTTTATAATTTTAGTGAAAGTCTTTCAGTGAAAGACATTTTTGGATGAGGAAATATGAAAAGGAAGAAATGGGAATAACCACCTAAAAGGCACCTTTCACTCAGAAAAAGAATCTGTTGAGGACATAGGAAATAGTCAAAGATACATTACAGAGGTCACTGCATACTGAGAACAATGTGCAGTGTGTAGAGTATGCTAAACTAGGAGAATAAAGATTAAGAGTACTTTAGGCTTTGCACTTAAAGGAAGAGTTGTAGCGTACAATCTTGTGTTTTTGTGGGAAGGAAACTCTTATAGCCATGCACATTGTCTTAGGCAACCTGTAAAATATGGGTAGGCAGTGCTAAGAAAGTCAAGTGCCCAGAATTAAATGAAATAAAAATCTCTAAGAATAAATTTTACCTAAATGAATAAATTTAGGACTGTAAGAGAAGGAACTGTAAATGATTATAATATTAATACCTGTAGGATAGATTCAATACCTCTCATTTATTGATATATATAGCTTAGTAGTCAGGAGAAGGCTCTGTGGAGTCACACTGGCATATATACCTCAGCTCTGCCAAATACACTCTCAGTATAACTCTTGTCAAATTGCTTAACTTCTCTAGGCCTCATTTCCTTACCTATAAAATTAGGATGCAAATATTATTTTTATAAGATAATAAGAATTAAAATTACAATATCTAGCACATAGCAAATATTCAAAATATGTTAGCCAAGTACAACAGCGAACTGTTTATATACACTTAAAAATATTTTAAAATATCACCTAATATGTTTTCCTTTCTCATTAAGTGTTGTTTTAAGGAGTGAGGAGTTAGAGAGGTAGCGAGCATTTTAGTTATTTGGTCATTTAGCCATTAAGGCTAAGCCAAGAGAAAGAATGAAGGGGACCTAAGAAGCTACCTAGAACAAAACAATCCATTGTCAGTGTAGTAAATGATTTATCTTTGCTCATTGAGAGATCTGGCTTTTGCCTTTTAAGCCCTTGGGATGTTTATCTGATAATAGTGTTTTTATTTACCTAAAGATCTTAAATTATGCCAAGTAGTATAAAAATGTGATATATGGTGGAGACTTTGGGTCATCTGTTATCAGCTCAACCTCCAGAGAGCCTAGAAAGTGAGATCAGCTACATAAACAGTCCACCATGTCTAGATGACCAAGTCCCAAGGCTTTGGACTCCAAGGCTTGGGTGAACTTTTCTTGCTGGCAATCTGATTGTCATACATTGGGCTGGAAAAGTTAACACTGGTTATAACACCACTGGGAGAGGACAACCAGAAGCTTGATGCTTAGAACTTCCCTTCACTCTGTCCCATTTGTCTCTTCCCTTGGCTGATGTTAATCTGTATCCTTGCATTATAATAAATTATACCTGAGGGTATAACAACTTTCAGTGAGATCTCTGAGTCCTTCTAGTGGGTTATCAAACCTGAGGGTGATTTTAAGGACACCAAACTTGCAATTGGTGTCAGAAGTGAGGGTGGTCTTTGGAATCCCTGAATTCACTATTGATGTCAGAAGTGAGGGTGGCTGGGGAACTGTTCTCTAAAGTTATACATTCTCATTAAAGTGTTTTTTGGAGGGAGGTTAGAAAGTTAAGATTTTTGAAAATTCTTTTATTTAGCTATTTCACCATTATATCAAGCAAATAGGAAAGGTGAAGAGGGTAGAAGAAAATGCCTATAATGAAGAAGACTTTTTCCAGTTTCAGGTTTTAAATTAGACACTAGACTTTTTAGATCAAGAGAGAAAACATCAAGATTTGAGAACATGGGAAGGATTTCTTTGGAACTTCTATAGTTAAGCCTTTAATTTTCTCACCCCAAATCTGTCCCTGACTATCTTCTTCATCTTAATAAGTGTCATTGGAGGCTCTCTGTTTCCTCAGAGCAAACTCTTGGAGTTATCCTTGATTCTTCTCTTACCTTAATTCTTCACAACACATCAAACAGCAAGTTCTGTTGGCTCTATTTACAAAACATAATCTGTATATGTTTACTTCTTTATGATTTCATTACCTCCACATTGAATGAAAACCTCATATTTCCGTCTTTCAGAACTACAAAAAGCTTCCCAACTGCTTCTGTTTTCACCCACCACCTCAGTTATTCTCTAGGCCAGTTGTTCTTGAAGTAAGGTCCATGGACTTTAGGGAGACCATGAGATTTTCAGACTCAGTGTGTCTTTTAAGACAAAATCATTTTTATCATGATACTAACATATTATTTGCCTTTTTCACTGTGTGAGCATTTGCACAGATGATGCAAAAGCAATGGGAGGTAAACAGTTGTTGCCTTAGCACAAATGAAGGCAATGACAGAAGACTGTACTGCTAGTCACTATGTTTGTCACTAACACCCGCTTATAGTTAAAAAGAAGTCAGTTTAATTTACAAATATCCTTGATAAACTTGAAAAATATTAAATTTGTTAAATTTCAATTTATAAATTCATGACTTAAATATCTGTATGACCAAATAGGACATACATACAAAACACTTTTGCTACATTCAAAGGTATGATAGTTGTATAAGGTAGAACTTGTTCAACTGTTTGTGCCTGAGATGAATTAGCAGCTTCTGACTCATAGAACACTTTTACTTGAAAGAATGACAGAAAAACATGAACTTATTTAGACATTGGTATTCTCTAAAATGAACTAAGCAAGACTGTCACTTTGAGGAGAACAACTGATAGTGGTTATTGCCAATTAAAAATTTTACCTTTCAAGAGAAAAGTCTGAAGTTTAGAAAACTGGATCTACTATCATAAGTCTGACAACCTTCCAATACTTAAACATTGTCTTGTAATGTCAGCGGTGGTACTAACCAATATGGCTTAAAAAACTTTTGGATGAAATGTGTCAGCAAGAAGAGATACGTGACACATGCAGCTATATCTTTCTGTGGAATAATGTTTGTCCTATCAAATTATGCATGGGTAAATTGTTCATTTTAAATGTGAGATAGATCAAGATATTTTATAGGAACAAAGTATGAAAAGTTCACTAATGGTTTTAAAATGCACATTGCAACTAACTTTGAAGAAACTATCACTTGTCAAGTTTGGTATGGTATGAGAGAGGAATATCCACAGAAATCTGTTAGGGTTATTAAACTACTTCCCTAATTTATGGGATGCCTGGGTAACTCAGTCAGTTAAGCGTCCAACTCTTGATTTTGGCTTTGATCATGATCTCATGGTTCATGAGATCAAGCCCTGCATCAGGCTCTATGATCACAGCACTAAGCCTGCTTGGGATTCTCTCTCTCCTTCTTTCTCTGCCCTTCCCTTGCTCGCTCTTGCTCTCTCTCTCTCTCTCTCAAAATAAATAAAAAAAACATAAATAAAATAAAATAAAATAAAAAATTACTCCTCCATTTCCCAACTATATATTTATAGGAGATAAGATTTCTTTTTCATATAATTAAACCCAAGAGCATATTTCAATAGACTTAATGCAGAAGCACATATAAAAATATAGTTGTCTTATATTAAGATAGACTTTGAAATGATTTTCAACAATGTAAAGCAATGTCAATATTCTCATTCTTTTTATGGTTTGAAAAATTTAGTTACTTTCAATAAGAATTTGTTTTTTGTTGACATGTAATGTTTTTATTATTTTTAAGTTAATTAATAAACAATACCACATTACTTAGTTTTAACTTCTACTAATGTAATTATCAATACATATGCACTATGCAAACAAAAGCTCTTTGAGGTACTCAAAAATTTTAATAATTCAACCAAATGCTGAGACCAAAATCTCTAAGAATCACTTGTATAGGTACTTGCTAGACTGATAGTTTAAGATGTCAATCCATCCACTGGCTTCTTATTGCATCTAAAGATCTAAATACATTTACCCAATTTACAACCTCAAATGCTCTATCTGCTGCAAAATTTCAATAAACTTTCTCTCTTACTTATTATAATTCAGCCACTCTGGTCTTTTCTGCCTGGAATGTTCTTCTCCATTATTTCTACATGGCTAGTTCTTCCTTCTGATTAAAATCTCAGATTAATGTCAACATTATAGGAAATCTTCCCTGACTCCTCAATGTAATATAATTGTTCTACATGTATTTACTACTCAGTTACTTTATATGTATTAACCCTGGCATAAAATTATGTGCAAAGTACTTAATAATCTGTGATATTTTCTTTATTTGTACTATTTTGAAATTGTGTATTACCTATTTCCAACCTCTAAAAAGTAAGCTCTATCAGAGCAGGGATCTTGCCTATATCATTTATCACTTAGTCCTTACTTCTAAAATAGTTCATGGTGGTGGTAGATGCTCAATATATTTTTGATAAATGAGTAAATGATAACTTGCAGAATTAGCTACATTTAATTAGAGAACATTTCAGAAAAACATTTTATTTTTCAGGGAAAAGTTTAAAGAAGCTCACAGGATAAAATAAAATTTGGTATTGTGTTAACGTATGCTTAAGAGAGAGCATAACATTGAGAACATGAAAATAAAGACAAGACAGGTAATACCGAAAAGAGGGCGAACAAGAAAGAGAACTTGAGACACAATGCTTTCATTCCCACATTGGAACTTGAGGTACTGGGTGGCTGGAAGGATCTAAGTAGGTTTTAGGGAATCTAAAAATAATAGTTTGTGAGCAATTTTCTTTTACCTCCCTCCCTTCTTTCCTTCTTTTCTTCTTTTTTTCATTCTTTGCAAGCTTCTCAGAAAATTCTCATGTTTGCCACGGTACTGAGTTCAGATGGCAACTGAACTCAGCAACTGCTAAGGAAGATGATTTGTCCCAGGACAACTTCACAGAATCTTGTGCTATGTTATATAGTACAGAAAAATCAGCTGAGAATTCTTCACATGATATTCAGAAGTATCCATGGAATGGAAATATTTGAAGCTGGGACAAGGGAACATTTCAGGATCAGGGATAGTGAGAAGGCTTGTGCTTATCACTGTAATGTATCAGGATTCTAACAAAATATGCAGCCCTGACAAAGACTAACTGAGCAGATATTTAGCAGAGGTTACTCAGTAAGCAGGTATTTCATACTAAAATTCCTTAAGGTGAAAGCTACATTAGCACATTGTTCAGCTATCTATGTTTCTGTCTTTGTATAGTTTTTGGCTCCAACAACCTTTTTACTTTCAGATTGCACATTTGATAAGAATTTAAAATTTTATTTTAGTATTTTAGTTATTTCTCTTGTTTTAATTTTGGGATGATTGGTCCTGTATATAGTCACAAGTGCTGAGAATGGAAGAGAAAAACAACTTTTTCATGATGTGTGATTGTGAAGGAATGCCATGTCATAGTTGCTGAAGGAGATGTTAAGTAGGTAAATGCCAGGCATCAAAGAATGAAGAAACCCATATATAATAGTCAGAGAAGACCAACACATGCAAGGCTAAAAATGCTTCTTCTAATGGTATTATTTATGAACAAAGACTGTTAGAACTTTTGGGGAAAACTTTTCTGCTGATTTTTGTGATGTATGAGAAGATGGGATGATCAACACAGTGATACAAGGTGTGTTAATGGTGGCATTTACAGTGGGACAGGCAGGCCATCGAAGTTTCAGCTTCTGACATTATTCAACATTGATTTAGAGAATTTTTACAAAAGTTCTGCTACACAGGTTGACAAGAATGTCAGAGGTCAAGATTTACTAAGCACAGCGGTATATCACAAGGGGCCAGAAAATCACAGACTATTTGTTGAACTTTGGGGAAAAAAACAGAAATATGAAGAAAGTTAAGAACAATTGTTCTGATTTTTATAAAAAGAATGTACAATTGGTCAAGGAAGTCAAGATTGTTTTTCTTATTATTATGCAAAAATAGGCATTTCCAAAAGCAAACTGCTGGAAGAAAAATAATTTATGCTTAAAATACTCTTCATAGGTTTAGAGAAGGGAATGAGGAAAAAGCTTTAAAAAATGAGAAGAATGAAATGGCTGCCAACATAATCCCTTATAGTACTGAAGGCCAAAAGCTCTTCCTCGTAAAGACTTATCACTGTGTATATGGTATTAATGTAAGATGAGAACAGCTCAACAGGAAATTTCAGACACATCTGAGTAGTTTATTTATTTTTTTGACACATCTGAATAGTTTATACATATATGTATGTGTCAGAGAATCTGGACAGAGAGTTAAAGAAAAGAATGTTTAAATAGGAGAAACATTAAAATTCAAGAACGTCGAGGGAGTAAGCATAGTGTTTTGAGTCACAAAAACTTTACACACATTTTGGCAAAGAAGAATTTATTTTTAAAAGTGGGAAACAAATGCTAAAAGATGAATATGCAAAGGATGGGTTGGGAGGTTTTCACCAGAAACCTAGATAAGATATCACATATTTACTGTTACTAATTTTATTTTGCAACAGTTGAAGAGCAGTTTCCAGAGAAAGCATTGATAATTTAGCTAACAAATCCCATTTAATTAGCTTACAGATTAAAAAAAAAAAAAAGACAAAAAACAATGAAGTAACTCATATTTCCTATAAAAAGAAATAACTCTACTAACAAAGATTGTCTCCTTGCTCAAACTTTAGTCAGGCTTCTCTGAGCACTTTTTGACTAGGCCTTATCCTTGGGCCTTGTCTTTAGTCAGCCTACTCTGGTTTTAGGAAGAATCCTGCTAAGTCAGTTTAGTGATAATCAACCCCACCCTTAATATCTGATCAAATTATTCACCCCCCACCCTTGATAACTGGCCTTCTGGCCTGCCTTCAGCAAGAATTCTGTTAACCTGGTCTAGCAAGAATCCGCCTACCCTTGTTGTCTCTTAGTGATTTTCCATCCACTGATTCCCCTCATTCTGGCTATTAGTTATAAATCCCTCCTTGTCCCTGTATTTGGAATTGAGCCCCATCTTTCTTCTCTATTGCAATAGTATTGACATTCATCACAATAGTCTTGAATAAGATCTTCCTTGTCATTTTAACGAGTGTCAGAATAATTTATTTCTTTAACGTTATATACAACTGTGTTATCACATAATACTATTTCAATAAAATGAAGAAGACAAATGATAAGTAAATTGATAAGTTGATGGGTAGGGAGCTTTCAAGTTTTACTGCTTATACAGAGAAAGTATGGGGAAGAGAGTATTATACTGAAGAGAGATTTTCTATAATGTACAGGGATGACCTATGAAAAGGACATTTCAGATTGGAGGATAAAGGTCAAAAGCCTGGGAGGGATAACCTAGAAATAATATTAGACAAATGTCAGCATTCTATTGAAATAAGTGAAGTGAGGATGAAGCCAATGGGTGAGGACACAACAAAGGAAGTATCACGACATTGCAGGCCTGTAATGAAATGTTTTCTCTGGAAGACTCCTAAGTTAAATAAATGAAGATCTAAACTAGCAGCATCTCAATAGATAGATAGATAGATAGATAGATAGATAGATAGCAGCATTTCACCCATGTGGAATAAAGAAATGCTATAAATATTTTTCAAGGCTTAGATACAAGAGAATTTAAGTATCATATCTGTTTTCAGTATTCTCTTCTTGCTTATGAATATTCAGTCATTTAACTCCAATTCCTCTCGTGCACAGGTTGCATTGCTGAATAATTTTATGGTATGCATTGTAATCCATCATATATTTTGAGTACCTGAATAATATTTTCATGAACTTTAAACTTTTAAAATATGATGATGACAGTGAGAACTTGCGATTCTGTTTTTCCATATAACTCTCAGGAGGCACATGTTCTGACTAATGGATCATTTATGAAAGAACAAAAATAAATTTACATTTAAAAGAAAACAATGACAATAACAGGGAAAAAGTCTCAGAATGAGCTTGAAATTCTTCAGTTTTATGTCCCAAGTCCTTTGTGACTTACTTTCCCTTCTTTCTGCCTCACTTTCTGCCTTCAGAAATACCTTCCCTACAGGCCTCTCATACCAAATACTACAGTTCTTTGTAAGTCATCTCCTCTTTGTGTGTGTGCTCTTTAAAGCTGCTGTTCTCTGCCTAGAACATACCTACCACTGTCTTCAACTGCATACTAATTGTGCACATACCAGGGGTTAGCCCCAACAAAGACTAAATATGTGACTTTCTGTCCTTAATGAGCATAGTTGTCAATTATGTCACAGAATAAGCAGCTACAGAAAATCACCTTATAATTACTGAAGGTCTCTTTTAGGAGAATTGTATTCTTTGTGATTACAGAAGACAGAATCTCTGACTACAGGGGAAGAGATGCCAATTGTTTTAGAAGAATGATTGGTTAAGGTAGAGTTATTAGTAGTGTAAGGAGCAGACACCCTAAGTGACCACAACTTAGTAATATTGAGGCATTCTTGTCTTTCATATAATTGTTTCATGTATGAATAATAAACTAAAATAGAGATTGCATTCAAGACAAAGAGATGTTGTCTTTATTGCCAGCTAGATGCTTGCAAATTATTGTTTCCTTAAGAATCCTACATAATGTTCTCATTAAGCAAATGTATCAGTAGAGTGGAGGATTTAGTCCTGACCCCTTATTATGAGAATGATATTCCTTCTAAATTTATATGGTGAAGTACCTGAGAACATGTCTAAATTTGGAGATAGGGTTTTAAAAGGGGTAATGAAGGTTAAATGAAATCATGTAGCTGGGACCTTATCCAACATGATTGCTCTCTTTATAAGAAAATGTTAGACATAGACATGCAGAAAGGAAAGACTAAGTAAATCAGAAGAAAGAAGAAAGCCATCCTCAAGCCCAAGGAAAAGAGAAATCAATGCCACTGGCACCTTGATCTTGGATTTCTAGTCTCCAAAATTGTGAGACAATAAATTTCTATTGTGTAAGCCCACCGAGTCTGGAGTACCTTGTTATGGTAGCCCTAGCAAACTAATACACTCCTGTACCACAAACCTAACACTTTGGTAAGGTTTCACTGGAGTAGGCAGCAATGCCTGTCCTCAAAAGATGTCATAGCATTCTCCCCATTTCTGAGACCCTCATTTAAGTAATAGTACTTTGGTATTCAATGGCCCTGATAACATGCAACCTGAATCTCTTCAACTACACGCCCATGAAGCAACAGAGATTTGAAAGATCTCAGATCTAATTAGGACTCAAATGTGAACCCTTCCATAAGGGTTATACTAAGTAGAAAACATTCTCCTACAGTTCCCTAACACAAAAGGGGGAATCTGCTTTAGCACATGTGGACTTTGTAGGAGCCAGGAAATTTGCCATGCCAGGTTCTCTTGTAGACCAGCATTCAGCATTTAGTTTCCTTTTTCTTGTAGTCAGCTCACCTATTTAGAAGTTATCCAGACCCGACTGACTTCTCTCCAGAGACTGAAACACTAAAAGACACATAAAACACAAAATGGAGGATTATTGCTATTGGTCTACTGGACTTCTTACAATAACTAGCATGTGTAAGCTTACCTGATAATATTCCCAGAAGAGATTGGCATGGCACTGTTTTATCCGCTAAAGCTGTTTAGAAGGACAGTCTAGTTACATACCTTAGCCTGGCTGACTCATTAACACAAGCTCCATGAAGCCAAGAACTGTGTCTTTCACCCCAAGATTTGTTGCCAAGGTCTGGCATAAGACAGTCTGACACATAATATCATTTAAATACATATTTTTAAAGGTAGTAATCTAAATATCTAAAGAACAAAATATTGCTCTTTGCGTCAGGTAAAATATAATGCTTACACATATAATTTGCATAAGATCGAATATAAACTGGTTATAATGGTTAATATCTACAGAAATGCTTAAACCACTTTGAAGAAGACAAAAAAAATTTTTGCTTTGAACTGATAAGGACTCTATTTGTATTTGTTGAAAAAGAACTGTACCTGTGAGATGGAAGAAAGAAACACAGAAAGGCTTTGGAAAGCATAACAGAATTTACTTTTCAGTAAAGTGCACTGACTCTCTGTGGGTGCTGCAGATCTTTACTGGGGCCCTTTAAGGCCTTTCCACCACTTAGCCTCTGGCTGGCTTCTTAGATCCCATTAAACTCCTGTCCTTCATTCTTGTTTCATGCTAGAACATGCATTCCAGAGTCTCATTTCCTATTAAAATGGTCTCCAGAGATGAAGTGTAATCCTTTTCCCAATGCAGTGCAATCCTATTGTTATATAAATAAGCCAAAGATGGCCTCTGTGTATTAGCACCTATGTTGTTTATTTCTGGAAGATTCAGCCTGCCAGTGCCAAACTCAAATTTTTTACATATCCAGTTATTTAAAAATAGCTGAAACAAGCAGATTTTTAACCATTTAGAACATGCCTGCTTTGCATACCCTGAAAAACCTCACCTCCCCCATCTGCCAGCAATAGATAAATTATTCCCAAGCCATAAAGACCCCACATTGCTATTGCTACACCTCTGGGGCTATCTGACCCAGAGTCTCCTCATGATGCTGCTGAGTGACATCACCTAGGCTTCTTAGCTTCCTCTGTGATCTCTCTTTTCCATGGGAGTTCCCTTGGCCTCCTACCTCCTAGATGATGGCTCCTCGGTATAAGCATCTGGACAGTTTCATGCCGTGAGAGACTACTTCTCATACAACCCTGTCCAAGCACCACCCAAAAAACCTTGCCTCTTGTGGTCGTATAAAAACATATGCCCTCAAATCCCTCAAAACCCCTACACTTATTCAATTTCCCCTCTTTTTTTCTTTTTTGGTAATTTTAGTTAAGTGTTTAAAAGCAAAATAGATGAAATTTTCCACCTTTCTAGCAAGACATGTGTTGCAATTAGAAGGTATGGGTCATATGATATTGGGAAGCTGTGAGCTTTGCATCAAATTAGATGGTGCAGAACAGCTTTTACTAAGTAGGCTAGCCATGTTTACAGGGCTTTTGTTTTCCCCTCTCTATATACATGGCCAGCATGGGGTTCCTCAGATGCAACCCAGGCCGAGGGCTACAGCTGGCCTGTTCTATGTGGGTTCATCCGACTGAGACTTGCATATCCTGCAAGGTGGCTCAAGTAACCAGTTAAGTGAGGTTCTGAGAGAGTTATCAGGGCTAAGAACAGAGTGGAATTTTCCATTGATCTAATTAAATAAAAACTCTTCATTAATAGAACTTTTTTTTTTTTTGATGGGCATTAGCAGCAACAAAAAGGGATGGATGACAGACAGTGGGAGCTGCACATCTAGATGGCTTGCTGCTCTCAAGCACCCCTTGCTTTACGAGGAAAAAAAAAAAGGCTTTCTTATTTTAAAAACATTTTTTAAGGATATACATGAAAAGTTACAAAGTTTCTAGTGTTTTTGTAACTCTTCCAGTCTTGACCTGTGACTGAAAATTTCTGATCTATTTCTATGGTGTTAATCAGAGATTAGAAATTTGTGGATACTATCATTTTAAAGTGTATCTCTCCACAGTTCTCCACTACAATCTAATCTGTTGTGAAACATATTCTGACTTTTTCCCTCATGACTATCCTTTTTAAGCAATCAGTCTGTAGATCTCAGAGCTTCTTTATGAGCAAATGTATATTGAGAAGCATCCATTTCTCCAGACATAACCCATACACAACCAATTTATGTATTTCTCCATAAGAAAACAATACTTCTTATTTAAAAATAGCACTTTCGGGGGGAAAATCTATATGATATGGTATGGAATATTATATACATGTGTATATATGTATACACACATATACATGTTTATTAAAAAAGCAGAATAGTTGTTCTTAATAATGGTGTACTTTGCTCTGAGACTTCTCTGAATAGAGTTAGGGAAAGGCTTCACAGAGGTTATCTGTATAGAATTTCAACAGATCTTTCCAAGAGATAGGAGGAACTATTAGAAGAAAATGATCAGACATAGATGAATAAAACCAAAATGCTGTTTAGGAAAAGGCTGAGTAGCTCAGGTTACCTGGAGCAAATAGTGCATTCATGGGAGTGGCTGGAGATAGGTCTGGAAATGTGGTTTTAGGTTGAGATTATTGAGCTCAAAATAATCAATAGAATTTTTCAATTGTACAATACAAAGAAATACAAACAGTAGGTAATGTTTATAAAAACTAAGTGAAATTTGAAAGAATTTTATGCATTTCAGCCATATGTATGAGTTCAGAAGCTAGATTTTTCACACGATTTATTTTAACAACCTTTTCCTGTGCCCAGGTTAGCACACAACTTAATGAATATTTATTGCATGACTGAAATATTTTCTGCAGAACATCCAAACTTAAGGTCAGCATGTATTAGTTTTCCATTCCTTTTGCACCCTATATTCTACTAAATATTCCCTATGTGGAATATATGTGAATCTACCCATGTATAGAGATATAACCTGCATCTTCTTGTGACTCTAAAAGGCAGAACTTTAACCAATGGTGGATTTGCAGAGACTGATTTTGCATAGAACTTTCTGATGAATAAAGCTGATTGTAATACAATTATGAGCAGTGCTACAGTAATGAGCCTTTCACAATTAGTTTTCACAGAAAGGCAAAAAGATCCTATCTCTTAGATATTTAAGGAAGCTTATTAGGTGATTTTCTAGGCTTTTCCCGATCCAGAATGAAAATCTAAAAAGAAATCCAAATATGACTTCTTTTCAGTCTTTTGACTATTATAAATGCAGAATGCTTAAACAGGACCTAATTCCATTGGTTCCCGTTTTACAGTCTCCAGATTATACCATGTTAAATTCATAATCTGTTCTTTGAGTGCAAGGAGGAATTTATTCTTTGAAACAATTGTTAATTGCCAGAGACAAGAAGTAATCACCAAATTTCTCAACATATGCATTATTCCTCATTGTAATTTTGGAGATTAAAGAGCAAAAAGTCATATCCTAAACAAATTTATTTCCCATTCTGTGCACTTTTTTTTCCAAGAATGATCTTAATATGTATGGACTCAAGACCATCTATTTCTTTGGGTAAAGTCATCAATATTAAGAAAAAATCATAAAAAGTCATTTCACTAATTTTGATTACCTACCATCATGCTTGCAGAGGTGCTATTTGATGATCTGGAAAGCAGGAAGTCACTTTAAGGAGGAAGAGGATTGTAACAGGGCATGAAATACAGTAGGGACTGAAGCAAAGATGAAAAAGTCACCACTGCTGCTTGAGTCTTGACTTGCAAGTAACTCTACTAATTGCTGTTCATTTATCAGGCTTCCAAGAAACCCTGGCTCTAGTAAAGACCTCATGGGTTACTTCTTTCCCCACATTCACCCAGAGACAAACAAGGAAGGGCAGAATCAGAAGGAATGAATGTGGAACTTTCTATTTGACTGGGAGGTCTGGAGGCTCTAAACAGCTTGGGCAAAAATACTGAAGTACTTGTGTAAGCAGTAGCCATCGTTTTAACATTTGCAACTTTTGTAAAAGCAATTCAAGATAAGGACATGATTCTGCACTCCTTTTTATTGTGCTCATTTCCTGAATGCCAGTTATTTAAGTTGTTTTATGTTTGATTAGTTTGGAATTACATGCCTTTTATATGTTGGTCAATTTATCTTTAGGAAACTGATGTTTCCCCAAGGTCATAGCAAATATATGCTGTTTTGTTTGCAAGTATGTGTTGCTAAGAGGAAAATGTTAACATCAGTCAGAGATCACCCCATCAGGGTTTATTCCTGAAGGTCTGAATCTCCATGCTAGCTGCACTAATGGCAATAGCAATATGTTATTTTCTTATATAACAACAATAAAATGTTACTTAGTACAACATTATACAAGCCTACTTAGTTTCTAGTCTTTTCTGTAATATCCCCCGTAGCACTGTATATTTCCAAGCCTGAGTTCTGGTCTATTGCAAATATTAATGGAAAATAATTACACACAACTCTGCCAGATAGACCATTACTTTCAATTCCCTTTGAATCATTTAAACAAAATAGAATGGATTTTTCTTGATTGTTTAATTATTGAGTATAATTACTTCAAAGTTTGTAACCGGACTTCTTGTGTTCACTTAAGAATAGATCATAAATCAAAAAATTATATCTTTAACATCGAGTATTTTCTAATATTAAAATAAAGACCAGAAAAAAGACAGATCTTTTTATCAGCATATTATTTGCAAAACCTCTTGCAAATATTTACTAGATGTAAAGGCAGGAACTTTGCTTTATTAGCTGCTTCATCTGCAGCACCAAAAGATGGCAGGACACTTAATAGGAATTCAATAAATATCTGTTGAATGAATAAATGGAATTTAATTTAATCTAAAGCTTAAATCTGCATTTAATACTGTGCAGTCTTTTTAATGTGAAACACAAAAATGGGACTAACAAGGTATCTGTTTACTGTTTTTGCTTTTGATTTAAGAGTAAATGATAGACTAAGGCATGCATCCAGCAGGACATTCTCTGAAATATTTTTGTTATTTGTGTTATATGTTCTAAGGGCTTAGAAGAACCAATCTAAAGTGGTCTACTCAGGACCTTTATATTATCCCACTAACAAGGAGTTACTGTATACCTACTGTGCATTCTTTCTGAGAGAGAAAACAAAGAAGCATAGGCGTATCTCTACCCTCAAGGAGGCAGCAATTGGATAGAAGTGGCCCATGCATGAGGGACCACCAGACAGTACAAAACAATACAATGTGAAAAGCTAAGCTATTTAGTGAATTAAAATTCCTACTTAAAAATTACAACACAAAATGATTCTCTTGTTATCAGAGAGTAGCAAGGACTTTTGTAACCTGAAGGTGGCAAATTGGCTGCCTTAAGGCAAGACTGCAGACTTGGGCTTTTTGTTTTGTTTTTGTTTTTTGTTTTTGCCTGCACAATGTACTAAAATAATAAATCAATATTTAAATATCGAAGATTTTAGATTAAAAAATATTTTGGGGGGTGCCTAGTGCCTCAGTTGGTAAAGCGACCAACTTCGGCTCTGGTTGTGATCTCACGGTTCGTGGGTTCGGCCCATGTCGGGCTCTGTGCTACAGCTCAGAGACTGGAGCCTGCTTCAGATTCTGTGTCTCCCCCCCCGTCTCTCTGCCCTTTCCCCACTCAGGCACATGCACTTGCATGCAAGCACACACAATCTCTCTGTCTCAAAAATAAATAAACACCAAAATATTATTAAAAATGTTTTTATTGTTTCTTTTGGAAAATAATACAGAAAACCTGGCATCATTGGATCAGGCCTCTTCGGAGATCACCAGTGGCTGTTACTTTTAGAAGTACAGATAACTTTCACCAATGAGACTACTTTTTCATTTTTGTTACTTTCCTTGAAAGCATCTGAGTTTGCTACTCTGGTGCTTACTTACAAAAGTATCTCTGGACTCTAATGTTTCTTTTGATCTTTTTGAGACAAAGGACAAGGATCACCTAGCATTTCCTACTTCAGGACAACTGGAACTGAATTTTTAGGAAGGTAGATTTCTTTTTTTTATTTATTTAGAGGGAGAGAGCAACCAAGTAGGAGAGGGGTGAGGGGCAGAGAGAGAGAATCTTAAGCAGACTCCATGCTCATCACAGAGCCTGATGCAGGACCAATCCCAGGACCTTGGGATCACAACCTGAGCCAAAATCAGGAGTTGGACGCCCAACCAACTGAACCATCCAGGTGCCCCAGAAAGGTAGATGAAAGAAGAGTGGGCATTTCAGAACTGTGTTTTCTAAATACCCTGAAGAAGAAACCAGAAACAGAACTAGAACCATAACCAGTTTAATCTAATGTTTATCACTTTGTGACTTTTCTTGTTATGTTAGTTTTAGAAGTTTATTATTTCACTAATTTCTAAAATATTTACTGTCAAAGGGATAAATGTTATTTCTTTATATCAGATTTTGAGATTAATTCTTTTGTTAAAGTTTATTTATTTATTTTGAGGGAGAGACAGAGAGTGAACAGGGGAGGGGCAGAGAGAGAGGGAGACAGAGATTTACGCCATAGAATTAAGACTCTTTGCTCCTGAAGAAGTCACCACATAGGGAATATATAGACAACTGAACAAAGAGTTTAAAATTTAGTACCATCAGTCATGGAACATATATTAAGGGAGCACACAGAAAGCACTCATACTTGATCTTGAGGTAGACAAAAAAGCTTGCTCAAATTGAGTCTATTGAAGAATATGTTCATTATAGCTTGGAGTATTTAAGAGACTGTCAAATATTGCTATATATGCTAAAGAATGCATATTTGTATTTGATAACAAGCTATATGTGCTAAAGAATGCATATTGTATTTGATAACAAGAGAGTTTCAAATGTTTTGTGCTATTTGAAATTTTATTTGTAAGAAAAAATCCTCTCTCAGTCTTGATGCCTTACTGAATTGGAATGAGACAGGGAGGGAAGAGTCTAGAATGACACCTAGGTTTTTTAGTACATTTTGAAAAAATTACCTTTGGCGGGTTTGTGGAGGAGCTGGTGTTGAGAGCAACAAAGATGATAAGATCAGTCTTAAAAGGGATATAAATGGATAATCAGGTGGAGATGTCCATCAAAACTTTGAAAATGCTTAGTTGAGCTCATGAGAGATGTCAGTTAAAGATATAGATTCTAATGTAATCAACATAGAGGTAGTGTCTGTAAGATCACTTACAGAGGAGTTCAGAGAAGAAGAAAAATGAGAATGGTCTTGGAATCCAATAGCTGATGAGTATGTCATAATAGTCAACATAGATTTTAAAAAATCAATAAGGCTGGAGATGGGAATGAGTTAGACAGTTCTGAACATAATGTAACAAATACTAAACTAGGGGTCATTCATGACCTTTAAGGAGGCAATTTCAGTGAACTGGTGAGTAAGAGTAACAAGTTAGATTACTCTCATCTGAGGAGTTAGCATGGAATGGGAGTAGACAGCAAGTGCATACTTCTTTGAAGGAAGTTGGCTCTGAGTGGGAGAAATAAAGAAGTAGAAGACAGGACAATTTAAACTAAATAAAAGCCTCAAATGATCTGTGGTTATAAATGGGCAGTGTTTTTGGTGAATAGGAAACATGACTGTGCTGACTTCTGCCGATCTCCCTAGAGTTGTGAAGGAATTTGCTAGGTCTGCAAACTGTGTGCTTAATAACAGAAATTTTTTTATCTCAGTTCTGGAAGCCACAAACCTGAGATCAAAGTGTTGTCAGGACTGGTTCCTTTTGAGGGTCGTAAGGAAAAATCTGTTCCATGTCCCTCTCCTACCTTCTGGTTGTTTGCTGGCAATCTTTGCATTTCTCGTTGCGCAGAAAAATCACTTCACATTTCTGCCTTCATCTCCACATGGCATTCTTGTGTGTGCTCTGTGTTCCAATTTCCCCTTTTTATAAAGATACATGTCATATTAGATTAGGGGCCCACTGCACTTCAGTTTACCTCACCTTAACTAATCATATCTGCAATGACCCTATTTCCAAATAATGTCATGTTCTGTGACATTGGGGGTTAGGATTTCATCATATGAATTTGGAGGAGGGTGGATAATTCAACTAACAGATGGAATGGTTATAACATGGTTAATACTTAGGATTAATAGTGAAGTCTGAAGTTTTAAGAAGTGAAGTCCAAGAATAATAAATGGTAAATCCTTTAACAATTTCTCTTGATTCTATGAGATGTTTCCTTAAATAACCCGAATTTCTTTCTCTACTTCTTACTCCTCTCTAGAAGTAAAGTGAGTTATTTGACTAATCACACAAATGACCTTGATGTGGAGTGTTTAGTTCTCTCTTCTTTCTCTTTCATCTGGACATAGATACTGTAGGGAATTATTAGATCCATTTTGACTCCAGCTCCAAGCAGCATCTCCTAACCTAGCTTTAATAGTAACCCAACTACTGATTGCAGTTTTATTTCTCAACATTATCTAAAATTTCGGAAGCATATAGACTGGAGCAGAGCATGAAGACAATGCAGTTTTCTTAATGCTATAACCCTTGTCTCTCTTCTCTTTCCTTCTCCTTAGCATTCTACTAACCACTCTTGTTGTTGTTTTAAATTGCACAGTAAGTTGCTCATTGTGGATATCTTCTTATTAAAAAATAAAGTTTATTATTTATGACAGCCTTCTTATATCTCTACATCGCAGTATAAATCTTTGTCTATTTGAAATGCATTTTTTATGCAAGGTGACTATGTTCACTTATTTATTCATCTATTCATTTCAGCAGCTATTTCTTTGGTCCTTTTATTATAGACATTTGTCATTCTTTTGGCTGTCTGCTTCTGAGAAGATCTTTTAACTTGTGTGTTTAGGAGGAAAGTCATGCATTTGCCTGGGAGCTGAGGCATATGCACATGACCTAAGGGTGGCTGATGAGATGTGTCTCTTGAGATTTTGAACTTGAAGAAATGGAATCAAATGAATAGAGAGAAGAATTTCTTTTGGCAATAACTGGAGAGGCAGCAACGTCCATTCCCATGCATAGCAGGACTAGCAATGACAGAAATCCTGGGGTTAGTGCCAACAGTGACAGTGACACCAGCTTCAAGTGCCAGTGTGCACAGCAATGGCAGCAGGAAGCAGTGCTAAGCCAGGACTGACACTTTGACATGATGTTGGCTGTGGTTCTGGCTGCACTGCTTCCCTTTCTTGGTGCCCTAACTTTCCAGCTCTCCCAGAAATTCTCTAAATGACTTAAAATGTAATCAATACATTTCATTCTTGTTTAAATCAGCTAGGGTTGGTGTTGCTTGTAATTCAGCACTGTGATTACTATGTGATAATGTTTCAATATGGATCACATGTGCCAAACATTGTGTTAGCTGCTAAAAGGGTAAAAAATAGTTTAAGAGTCATGATGATAAAGAATTAAGAATATTCAAAGATCTCCTCAAAGTGAGTTTGTCAGCCAGAATTTCATTATTCTTATTCAGTGTAAAGAAACTCTTTGTTTTTTTAAGTACATGTTTGTAAGGTCTGAGGAGATAAAATATTTCTGCTTAACTAGATCAAGAGATGTTAACATTACCTTCGGGATCAGGTTTTCTGAAGGGCCAGAGAGGAATCTCTATGTTACACTAAACAAACCGCAGCATCATAGAGTCTTAGAGTGGAAGTGAATCCCTCAAGGCCACCCTATCCCAAACTCCTGTTCATGGAACTTAAGAAAACAGATTTGTACTGTAAGCCAATAATTACCAGAGTTGAGGGCTGTCATTGTTTTTTGTTTTTGTTATTGTTATTATTGTTTTTAAATGAGCACTTAAATGAGACTTTCCTTAATATATCACAATTATAAAAACAGTCCAGGCTTGTCTGTCAGTTAGCCAAGCCTTGCAGTGGGGCAGGACACCAGATGGGCCTCTGAGTATGGACTAGGGTGACTTTGATGGCTTAGCTGCACTTTTATGCTTCACTACTGCTTTTCACAGATCTTTGGTTTTGATCACTATAAGTTTAATGTAGATTTATTGAAATCATAATAAAAGGGAGTTCGACTTAACCACTTGCCTTCATCTCACAGTTGATATAATAAACTGGATCTAGATCCTCTTGAATAGTCATGGCATTTATATTAGTCAAAGGTTGGAGGACAAAGACAGAGTTCATTCCATAGACAGGTGAGAATAAATCTCCTAATCTTCAAATTTTCTACATTTCCTTGGCTATTACAGCAAAAATATATCTGGTTTCGATCTAGAAGCTGGTTTTCTAACAGTTATGGGAATTTTCCAACTATACCAAGTATTATACACATGCTTTTGGAGCAAAGAGTGAATTCATGAGTGGTTATGTTTTGTTTCATTTCCCAAAAGAAACTTGTTGAACAAGAAAGTTATCCTCAGGTGATAACTACACACCTCGGTAGTTCTCGTCTCCCTTGGAATGCTCAGTGCTTTAGCTCTTCTAGACCATTAGTTTCAGAATAGTCTTTCACAATTTAATGAACACTGTAGGAATAACCTCAGTGGCTGTGTTTTCAAACTAATAAAGCTACAATTGCTTGAGTGGGAGCTTATTATTGTGCCAGATTCTCTTCTAGGCACTATATATATACCTTCCTTTGTTAGTTCGCTCAAGTACTTATTTTTCATACTCGTCAGGTTCAGTCAAACTTGAACTCTATTTCTTCATTTCCACTAGTTTTCCCATTTTGTTCTGTCCATTGCTTTTACCATGGAAAATTTAAACATAAATTGTGAGAAGGAGTGAAAGCTATTCTTTTGAAATTTCACAGAATAAAATAAACCTGTTACTCATGTAACTGCATCTGAACATGTGATTTTTAATTTCTAGAACAGTATTACCCCACAAAGATAGAACAGTAGTGCAGAGCAGCACAGTATTAATATGTGTGATATAAACACAACATACCTAATTTGCCTGTAATTACCAACTGAACATATCACTTTAACTCTCTATTTGGAGCAGTTTCTCTGAAAAATAATAGAAGTCAACTAAATGTCCAAAGTCCCTTCTACCTCTAACATCTATAATGCTATGGTAAAGATTTGCATCTAGCCCTAATGTATATGTGTGTGTGTGTGTGTGTGTATAAATGTGTGTGTATGTGTGTGTGTGTGTGTATTCCAGTTGCACTATGTAAGTGCCCATTTGGTGTCTTCACTTGAGAAAATTATAGGCATCTCAAGTTGCAACGTGATCTAAACCAAACAATCTCTTCTTTCAAGATTCAGCCCACAATTCTTAAATTGATCCTTGATGGAACCACTTTCCTTATAAAACAAGCAAGAATTGGAAATACCCTGGGGCTTCTCTCATACGTGGAACATGAAGTCCACTACCAAACTCTCTTTCATCGGTTCTATAATCTTCCTCAATCTACTCCATTCACTTATTTCCATTTCTACCTTCTTTGCCTTAATTCAGGGAATGTTTCCCTCTACCCCCATCAGGTTTACCACCGTAGCCTTCTAGGCCATTTAGTTTTCCCCATGGCATGTCTTCCCACTTGTTTCTACAATGTCACAAAGAGAAAGTCTCTCCTCTGGCATTTATACAGTCTTTATTAATCTCTCCATCAATACCTTGGCCTTTCTGCTATGGTATTAATACTAATTAATGTGATTTCACTAAAGTTTTCACCTGCCTACCTACACTAGTCAACATATTTTTTTTATTTTTTTGTTCTATGCCTAGGACTTCTTTCTCTATGTTTCACTTCTTCACTTGGATGATTCCTACACATCCTTCAAGGTTCCATTAAAAAATATCCTCTTCTAGGAAGAGTTAACAGGCTATATTAACAGTTCTTTTTTGTGAATTCTCAGAGAATCTTGTATATGTCTCTATTATTATTCTTATCATACTTAATTTTTTATTAACTAAATGTCTTTATTCTTGATTTTTAACTGAGCTTTATGATTTTACTAATAAAAAAAACACATTTAAAAAGAATATATGCACATACACATACAAATATGTTTATACTTTATCTTTACATAATTTTTATATGATTTAAATATAGACTCATATTTAGTAATTTAAAGTTTTATTTCATTGTCATCAAGAAACATCATTTCTAAGTTGTTGATTCTATCAAATTTGTTGAGATTTGCTTTTGAATATTATGTGCACAATTTTGTTTTTCAAATATGCTAAATGTGAATATGTATTTTTTTGAAATGTAAAGTATATGTATATATACACACATTTTACACATGCATATATTTCAAAGTTAATAGTGGTGCTCAAATTTTCTATAACTTCAGTTATTTTTTCTGCTAGTTTGATAAAGTTTTCAAATACATATAAGAATATTATAAAGTATTTTGAGATATTTGAGATAAATTTTTCAAATACATATAAGAATATTATAAAGTATTTTGAGATATTTGAGATAAATTTTTCAAATACATATAAGAATATTATAAAGTATTTTGAGATATTTTTCCTATAATTCTTTTATCTCTTTTATATAGACAGAATAGAAGAAAGAGATTCCTTTCTTTATTAGGTCTATTTTGTTCCTTTTTCTGTGTGATGCCATTTCTCTTTTTCTTTTTTTTACACACTTAATTCCCTTCTATTTGAAGCTTTTCTTATACTTTTCTTTACATATATATATACACACACACACATATGTGTATATATATATATA
>NW_027527437.1:526412-655436 GCF_008692635.1 Crocuta crocuta | reverse complement strand
TGCTCTCTCACTCTCTCAAAAATAAACTATATATAAATAAAAAATATATATATGTATAGTTTTTAAGTACATCTCTTCTAGGACAAAACATTGCTGGGTTTGCCTTTTATCATGGATCTAAGAATCTGTGTTTTTAATTTATGAAAAAATACTGTTAAATTAGAACTTATTTTTGCAATTTCTATTTTCTATTTATCACAGTTCTTTCTTTTCTTTTCTTCCTGGCTTCCTGGCTTTTTCTTGGCTTCCATTAGATGGATCAACACATTATGCTATTTTAAAAGTTACACATTTTACATTTATATACATACATATTTCATCCTTTTTTGTTTCGATTTGCTAAGCTCATAAATACCAGTGTCTTTTTCCTGAATATAGTGTGCTCATTTCCTTATATCTTATTCTCTTCTTTCTTTATCCAGATATGTTGATCTTATTTGTAATTTAATTCTGATTATGTTTTGTTTGTTGGTTTTTGTTTTACTAAATAACAATAGGCTACACTAAACTATTAATTTACTTACACTTGTAGTATGTCTCATAGAATCCCCCTTGCTTTATTTTCTTCCCAGAATAGTTTCTGGAAGAATAAATTTGAAGATGGTCTTTTTGTGGAATGGAAGTATCTAGGACTGCTCTTTGCAATATGGTAGTCAATATTCACATATAATTACTAAGCAAAAATTTCTATAGACAGAGAAGCCCTAGCGAACATCCCATTTTACTTATTTATTTATTTATTTATTTATTTATTTATTGAGAGATAGAGAGAGCTAGCAGGGGTAGGGCACAGAGGGGGGTGGAGAGAATCTCAAGCAAGCTCCTGGCTGATTGTGGAGCCCGATGCAGGGCTAGACCCCATGACCTTGGGATCATGACTTGAGCCTAAATCAAGAGTCAGACTCAACCAACTTAGCCACCCAGACACCCTTCACCCTTCCATTGAAATGGTAATTGGCTAAGTTTAAATTGTATCTTTGGACTTTTGCCTGTAACACTTTAAAAACCTCCCATCCAGTGTTGGAGTTCAGTGTCAATTTTATTAGTTTCTTTGGAGAATATACAATCTTTCTTTGGAAGCTTTAGAATTTTCTTTTTATATTTCATTATCAAAAACTTTTAATTTAAATTGGTCTTGAGATTAGGTTGTTGTTGGTCTATGTTCTTAGTCATTATCTTTTCAGTATTTTTCTCCCATCTACTTTTTTTGTGCCCAGAACTTCAGCTATGAGGATATTGATATGCCTATTACTAGACGCCAAATGTCTTAACTTTTATTTTGCGTTGCCAAGAACTGTACAGTACTTTTATTCATTTTATCTTCTTTAAAGGAGTTTCTTAAAGATGATTTTCTGCTATCTGGATTCTGCCCTTCTTCCGAGCCACTATTTTATTTTAATTTAAATATTGTCTATTCCATAGATGTTTCTAGTTGTTTCGCCTTATTATTATTGTTATTTTTCCTTAATGCCTTTGGGGGATTTTAGACCTATTTATTATTTTTATTACACAGTTACATTAATTCTGTTTTGTGTAGTATAAATTATTCAATTTGTAGTCTTATTTTTGTATGCATTTTTGTTACTTAGATTTCTTATTATTCCCTCCCCTCCTCTCCCATAAGCTTTCTTTCACCTTAGATAGTTATGGAGGGGAAAAGGGTACAAGTCTGGTTTTAGCTTCTGTCCTTGGAATTTAAGGCAAGCGGGCAAAAAATATGCTCTAGGGCAATGAGTCCTCTACCAGTTGAACATGCTGCCTAAACTTACAGGTGACCTTGTCCTTCAGGACATTCTCCAGGCTTCATACTTGGGTATTGTTCTTTTCCAGAAATTTCTACTTCTCAAATTGTGATCTTCTAGCCCAACTTGTGAGATGATGGTGTGGGAAAAGTTTTTGTCTTATGTTTCTAGGAATATTTTATTAGTTCTTATTCTAGATAGTTTAGTCTCTGATCCCAGTCAGATCTGGGTTGACTCTGTTGATATTCTGACTCCAGTGGCCATTTTGTGAGCAATAACCTATTCATGACATTGTAGAAGTGAGAAGAGAACATGTAAATTTTCCCTCAGCCTAAACTCTGCACAAGGAACCAGACTCTTCTTAACTCTTAACTGTCCACTGACCCTCTTCCTTTCTACCCAATATTAACCTCAGATCATAACTCTTCTGTTTCCTTCAAAGTCTCTAGTTTTTACATTAATTTCACAGATCCACAAGATTATCTGATTTTCATAATCAAGAGAGAAATCATCCACACATTTGGTCTTTTTAGGAATCATCAGCAAGTCATAGAAACAGATCTTATATAGAATATGTTTACACATTTTAAAAACATTTTAGTGAAGGCCAAATGTTGTTTGATAGGAAGTTTTAGCAATAGATTTAGTAAGCATTATAATTGAGAAGAATGAGGTTGTTCAATATATACAATGAAAATTAATTACCATATAAATAAAATACTTACATTCTACATTTATATGATTATTTAATTAATTTCTCCTTGTCTTTTGTTTGCCTCCAAGGCAAATAATATAATTTAAGTAAAAGCATGACTTTAGGTACAAAGCAAACTGTGAGAGATTGCTCAGTAAACTTTTCAACTCAGTGGCTCAATGACAATAGTGACAGCTTTTGCAATTAGTTTAGGCTCTTTGTTTCTTGAGGCAACTGTAAAACCTACAGCCATGTATTCACTTTTCCAATGAAATTGGTACACATCATAAAAATTGTATTTGAGTTAATTGGTACATTGGCTGACAGATTCAGCAAAGAGGCCAAGCCCTGAGCCATCTAGTTATTGCTTAAACTGCTCTGTTGTAACTATGTTGGCTATGATCATTGAGAAGGCTGTGCTTCCCCAAGGCTTATATAAATTACAAATTGAGGACTCTGGTATCTAGGGATGTCAATCTGACATTTTTCATGAGTATCAAACACTCACAAATTACAAAAAGGAAAAAGACATGCTCTACATGAAGATATTTTATAAATACCAAGTA
Organism: Crocuta crocuta; assembly: GCF_008692635.1. Lineage (NCBI taxonomy): Eukaryota > Metazoa > Chordata > Mammalia > Carnivora > Hyaenidae > Crocuta > Crocuta crocuta. The sequence continues at coordinate 652,434 of NW_027527437.1, read as the reverse complement.
ATAATGTTATCTTGTTCAAAAGTACATACCAAGGAAACTGTCTGATAACTAAATGAATAAAAAGTCATGGATGAGTTAAAATCTATTTATTTTTAAGTTTTAAAATCTCTTTATAAAATTTATTATAGTCTAATATTTTTAAGTCCAAGAAATTAGACTCTTATTTCTCATTTGACCATAAAAAACTCCATGTCCACTCAGTGGACTCAATGGAAATAAGCTTTGAAGTTATTTTTTAAAGTTGCCTATTTTAAGTACTCTTGTAAAACAAGGGCTTCTGGTACATCTATTTAAAAAGCACTTTTCAAAAAACAATAAATGTTTTAGGATAATTATTCTTAAGCCTGAATGGTACCTCTTTAGGGGAGCATGAATACAATCAATGAACAGTGACTCCTTCACTCATTTCAGTAATCTGCAGACAGTGAAAGAGAATATTTCTCAAAGTGTACTCAGGATATTAAACATTAAAAATTAAAAGTAACTTAGAAATAAATAGATTATCCTAAGTAAACCTGAACCCTCGAAATTTCAAATAAGATACAGTACCAAGAAACAATGCATTTTTCAGTTTCAGGGTATGACTACTGGGCACATGTAAGCATTTAAAATATTACTCTATTTACTATACAAACAAGAAGAATAGTCACTGAGTATAGCCTTGAGTTACATCTAAGGTCTTGTGGAATAACATTACTCTCTTTCTGACATTAGATTGATTCAAACATATTTATAGCTTTGTGGAGACACTGGAATTTTCAGCTTTCCTGGAAGATTTTGGTCTGTCACATTTGATAACTGGAGGTAGATTTACAGTGAAACTAACAAAGCTTAATCTGCAACACCCTTTACCCCTCAGTGTCTCTAGAAGGGACCTAAGCAATATGTTTATATCATCATGATCATACGTATGTTAAATTTTTCAAAAATGCAGTTACTTTTACTGCATTTAGTCATGACCACTGTGTATTTCCACTTTGGTTTCTCTCTACCATGCTTCTCCTAGTGTTGGGTGACATTGGAGTGTCTCAAGCATTTGCAAAATTGTGAAAGGGGAAGTTGAGTTGGAAACACATTTAAATTCAGTGTTATCCTCTTTCTGATCCAAATAAATATCTACAGTTATTGCAATTTTTGTTTTATAATATTTTTTTCCTTAAAGAATATTCTCAAAGTGTTTTGGATCCCCAAATCCTGGATCTGCTCCTGATAGAAACCCTAATAGTAACCTTGAGGACAATGTAGCCCTGTAGGCTTCTTGCAATTCTCATTGTGACCTGGTTTTATTTCCAGTCTCTGTGAACTATTAATCTTCTGCCACTAGTGAATTGTATTTTACCTGGGCTACACAAGTCTCCCTACACTGAATATTGACCCATTCAAATAAATTTTCTGCACTGACATATGAGGTACACTTTCTAAAAAAGAAAATCCTGTCATGTCACTTACAAATCTCTATTTTTCATACTTCTGGCATAAAGTCCAAAGTCCTTATTATAACTTGCAAGGTAATAGATATTTTATCTCTCTTGCCTCTACCCCAACCTCTCTATGCCCCAGTCCCAGAAGGGCAATCCTCCTTTAGTATTCATTTTCTACAGAAATGAAACCTCATGTTAGCCCACAATGTCCAAACCATACCACCTTTCTAATTCATTTAGAGTACGATTGGATATTGGGAAGACATCTGATCCCATGGGAACTTTACTTGCAGTAACCTGTACTAAGGGGATAGGGCTCCTTATCAAGATTCTGCTGGTCTCTGAAATGAATAGTGATGTAGATATGGGATTGAGAAAGCTATGTTTCAACTATACATAAAAAGAAGAAAAAAAGTTAGAAGAAAATAAAACACAGGGATGACTGAAACAGAGATGTTGAATGCAGCAGACATAAAACATCATGTGGTCCAAAAGAAACAGAAAGATTCAGCTCATCATGGCTTGCCTATGACAGATTGCAGCCACTCAGTGGACCTATAGACACCTCTGGATTCTTATCATATGTCCCTCTCTTTTCTTGGTTAGACCTAAGTGGGTTTCTTTTGCTTATAGTAAAACAATTCCCACAAAATTAAAATATACAAAGTTCCCATCACACTTTGCTCTCTTACCTCCACACTTCCACATATTCCTTTGCCTATAACCTCTGTCAATGATTCTCTCCCACCTCTTCAGTCACTATCTCTATAGATTACCAAAATCTGTATCTGAATTCATCTTTGTTAATATCTATGCTGGGAAACCTTTCCCAAACACTCTAGATTGAGTTAAATATCACCACCACCATGCTTTTATTTTTTTCGTATTTATTATTTCAAATAGTAAGAAATTTAAGGATATAAACTTATTTTTGTGCACAATCCTATTTGTAAACACCCACATAGTGCTCAGTCCACAGCAGATGGACTGTAAGTAATTTTTGTTAAGGAAGGAAAGAAAAGAGAATTGAAGGAGGAGAGTAAAGAAAGACAAAAAAAACCCCAAGAAGGTAAAAATAAATGAAATGGTTCATTAATTTGCAATGGTCATATCAATAAATGAACAAATTGAAGTTTGAACTCAACTTGATCTAACCTTCCAAATAGGTTCTTTCTTATACACTAACTAACCTGCTCAACTCTACATCATAATAAAAGCACAAGGAAGTTAACATGTAAATGTTAGTTGACCTTAACTTGTGCTATTTGCCTGTTCTCGATCAATATGACAGCTCAGTGTAAAAATCATCTGATTGTATTCATAAGTCATTTATTTATTATAAATGCACTTTGTGCTAGGTACTAAAAAGTGTAGAATGATTAGAAATATATGGTGTATTAAAAGGAAGTTAACAAGAATTACACAATAAAGATAGCAATATACATCTTTAACTCATTTTTATAATCAGATTTTATTTTTTATTAAAGGAAAAATATGAATTACTTCCTGAGAGGAATTCTTGGACCTAAAATATACAAATTATGTTATATATATTTTCTACATTACAAAAAATAAAAGACTACCAATTAATGCATTACTACTGTGTCATCTACATAGACTATAAATGTAGACAAATAAACTCTAATGAACATTAAGTTGCCTATACATTGCCTAATGTAGTAGCAACAAGTATGCAAAAGAATTTATTTATTTTCATAGATAATTCTTAATAAAGCAATCAGGTAGTACATGAGATACACAAATGTTGGCCAAAAATAAGTAAATAAATGGTGAAAACCAACTTTTTCAACCCTCTGCTTGTTTTGTTATATAGCTGATGTCTAGTCCTCCAAACACACCTTTAAGGTGTTTATTGGAATTCCCTGAAAACAAACTCTGAGATGGTGATTTGAGTGGACGAGGTTTACTAGGGAGTGCTCTAAGAAAAGTTTCCTATAAAGGCATGAGGAACCAAAATTCAGTAGAGGGAGAAGTTTAACCATGACTCGTTTTAACAAAAGCATCAATTAATCTCACAGAGAGTTTTGAACCTGGAATGGTTTTGTAAATTAATATTAGGACCATAGGAAATATGTGGGATATTGACTGAGAAAATAATAAAGACCAGACTTTTGTATATCCTACATCATTGGATACTAATTGCCTCAGTGAATGCATACAACCTGGGTTGAGACAACAGACTTCCACAGAGGGCAATTTCTCTGTGGAAAATTAGTAACCCCGTCAACACTCCTATCAGTTTGGAAGATGAGTTCTCAGTTCAAAAGGCAAACCCAAGTAGCATGTGCTACATGAGGTCATTTGGTGGTCAAGTTATGACTATAGCAAACTACATTGTCAATCTAAAGAGTAATATGTTTGTACTTTCACTTTTAGGAAGAAACGGACTATACATAGACACATTTTCTAGTACAAAAGGAAGTGAAAATTGGCAGAGTAAAATCTTTATTTTTTCTCTGCTGGAGATATCTAAGTAATTTGAAGTGCAATTATCGAGATAATTGTATTAACTCTTTATCTCAGGATATGTGACTCATTAAAGTACCATCAAATGCCATTTTAAAAATATGCAGATATCTATATGTATATTTTTGGAATATTGTAAAATGTTTTCCACATGTTAAAGAGATAGTAACTTTAGCTTGCCATCCTCCCTCCCATCTTTTTTAACATTTTTTGCTATCAAGGCTTGCCTATTACCTCTTAACCAATGAACACCAATCTTATTGAAGGAATCAGTACAAGTTTGTTATCTTAATTTTAAAAATGGACTTTTGATACATTTAAAGTAGATAAATTTGCCTAATAACTTGATTTTTAACTTGCTACTAAGGAATTTATAACAACAATATCTAAGTCACTCCAAATGAGAGGCTATTTTTCTTGTAAAAGCTCTTCTGACCATGTTATTTTCAATTAGTTGTCTCTATCTATGGAATCCAGGAGGCATCAGTGGTAAACCAAGAAAGTAAATTTCAGTGTGAGAATAATTGGCCAGATCACTTTGTTCTCAAATTGCTTTCAATAATTGCATTTGTCTACAAACACCCCAAATACACATTTTAAGTTGAAATATAAAAAAAGAAGACGAAGGTCATGAATTATAAACATCTTATATATACACAGTAATGAGTGAACAGTACTTTTGGTAACTCAAAATTTTGATAACTGCATCATTCTTCCTAATTGCATGGTTTATGTCTTACCCATAAAAACATAAAAGTTACTAATTTTCCATTATACACAAACATGTAAAGCATTCTGCACAGATGGATTTTACATTCTTGTTTGCCAGGGGATCTTCATTAAGCATCAAACACAAAGGAAATTGCAGTTAAGCATGAATCCATTCTTCATTTTTGCTTCTTGGCAAAAATTAAGAACCAACATTTTATTTTTGGAGAAAGGCACCTTAATTAACATTTGCTTGTCCTAAAATTTTTGCCAGGTTTATAATATAATGCATCTTAAGGTCAAGCTCATTTTTGAAAATATGTACTTGGGGAAAAATATGGCACTTTTGTCATCCTTATATTTGCAGTACCTAGTGGGGTGCCTGGCTTTCAGTAGATGTTTATTGAAGGTGAAAGAAATTAGCTAAGTGATAACAGAGGCCAACTAATTGAGTGTCTGTGTACCAAGTTAATTATAGCGTTTATAGCTATGAACACTATAATGTTATACTCACCCTTGAAAAACCATGTGTGGAAGTAACTTATTTTATTAAGTATGTGTATACAAAATAATACTTGTTTATATAATCTCTTATAAAGTGTAGACATTTAACTGCACTAATAGCACTAAATGTGGGGGACATGCATATTATTAAAATGTCCTAGATGAAATAAATTACCTTACAAACTTAAATTTCTAGCTATCTTACTTGGCATATGTTTCTGGCATCTTTAAACATACTGATAACTAGCATGGCTGCTTGAATCTTGGAACAAAGCTCTAAAAATAGTTGACATTTTGCTGTTTCTATGGTAACAAAGAAAATGGCTTCATACTCTAGCACTGCTCCCACAGAGTTTAATGTTCTCTCTAGATTGCCTATACACTATACTGCTATGTTATTGTAGTAAAAACCACCATTACTCTTTTCCTCCTGTCTTTGATGTGTCTGATAACAATCTGATCACTAGTGTAACAATTGGAGTGTTTACCTTCTATGGTTAAAACAAACATTCCAGTCATTTTTCAAAAAATGAATTTTATCTCAAAAAGTGCTAACATCAGGCCAGACTTTTACATGAGGTGAACTATACTGAAAGACTCTGGATAACTTTCCATCTGTCTCAATGTCTAATATTTACTAATGGAAAACGATTCTTTTAGGTGAAATAATTTCCCACTTCTTTTAATGAACCAACCACCACTGACTATCTGGGGACCTATAACAAATCCTGTAATTTGGGTATATCTCTGTAACATTCACACCAATTCTAGTATACCCGTTCCCTCAATGAATTGTAAATTTCATCAGAATTAGTGAGTGGTGTGTCTGTTTCCAAGGGGATCATCAGTGTTGTAGGTAGAGTAAGTGCCTAATAAATGTTTTACTGAAGATGTGGTTGGAGGAATAAAAATGTGTTTAATCTGAGAGTGGAAAATTTAATCTTCAACATGTCATTTATACTTTTTAAGTTCTAAAATATATCTCTCCATCCCCTGACAACTCAATGGTAGTATACCACTTGGTGATTGTGGTAAGTGTAAAAACTCTTCAAAGATGTTCAAGGTCAATTCCAGAAATCTGTGAATATGTTTGCTTACATCGAAATGGGGAATTAGGTTACAGATTGCTATTCAGCTGACTTTAAATTAGGGTGATTATCTTGGATTATTACTATTGTTCCCTGCTGTGGACTGAATGTTTGTAATACTCCCTCAAAATGTATATGTTGAATCCTTTTTAAAAAAAGTTTATTGGTTTATTTTGAGAGAGAAAATCCCAATCAGCCTCCACACCGTCAGTGCAAAGCCTGAGGTGGGGCCTGAACTCATGAAATGTGAGATCATGACTTGAGCTGAAATCAAGAGTTAGACACTTAACTGACTGAGCCACGAGGAACACCTGTATGTTTAATCCTAATGCTCAGTGTGATAGTGTTCAAAGTAGAGCCTTTGGGGATAATTAGGGTATAAGGGCAAAGTTCTCTTAATTGGGATTGGTGCCCTTATATAAGAGGCCCAAGAGAGCTCCCTGCCCCTTCTGCCATGTGAAGTTAACAGTGAAAAGATCACGGATCCACCAGTGTCTTATTATTGGACTTCCCAGCCTTTGGAATTATGAGACATAAACTACTGTTGTTTATTAGCTACTCATTCTGATATTTTGTCACAGCAGCCTAACCACACTCAGACAGGTTTAATACAATCACAAGCGTTCTTGAAAGTGAAAGGGGGAAATACAAGAGAGAACCAGGGAGGGGCAGCCTTAGAACCTCTTGACTGTACAGTACTGACTTTGAAGATATAAAAGGATGGTCCTGACCCAAGGGAAGCAGGTATCCTCTGAGCTGGAAAAGGCAAGGAAACATACTCCTGTAGATTGCAGAAGTAATGCGGCCCTGCTGACACTTTGTTTTTACCCAGAAAGATGCTTTTAAACTTTTGAGTTACAGAATGATAACACTAAGGAGGGCACTTGTGATGAGACCTGGGTGCTGTCTGTAAGTGATGAATTGATAGACTACATCTGAAACTAATGTTATACTGTATATTAACAGTAATTTAAGTAAAAACAAAGAAAATTAAAAAAAGAGGAATGAACTACTGTTACATGCAAAAAAAAGAAAAAGAAACTTCTGTTATTCTAAGCCATTAAGTTTGTGGTAAAAAGTTACAGCAGCAAATGTACACTAATTCAGTGGGGAACAAAAAAAATCAATAATAGGGAATTTACCTAGTAATAGAGGGCTAGAAACTTTGTTTATTGAGATAGTTAGATCAAGGTATAATGTGAAAATATGGGAAGAGAAAACACTGCCTTTAGGGGAAGCCAGTCTCTAAAACAAAATGAAAATAAAATTTTCATTTCTGTATTTAAGAAATTCTTTTTATTTATTCTGCCTTTTCACTGGAAGAAATTCCAAGTAATATTTATCACCAGATTTGAATGAGAAATATGTTAATAAGGAAACAATAATCAAGAAACCAAATCACTAGTTTCATTTACTGTTAGCATATGATTCAAAATATTATTGTTCTGTTGATACACCTTTATGTGATAGATTCTTTGTGTGTAATAATGTACTGCTATTCACCAAATTTACTCCACAGATTTTAAAACATATGACTTTACTCCTGACATTGAAAGGTTATTTTATATTTTAAAAAATGAAACAATATTTTATAGATATATAGGTGAATTACACATAAAGGATTTTTTAAAAATTGAAGTGTAGTTGACATACAAAAATTAGTTTCAGGTATACAAGAGAGTGATTCAAAATTTACATACATTACAAAATGCTCATCACTAAGTATAGTTATCATCTGTCACCATATAAAGTTATTCCAATATTACTGACTTATTCTCTGGTTTGTATTTTACATCCCCATGACTTACTTATTTTACAACCTAAAGTTTGTACCTGTTAATTCCTTTCACCTATTTTACCCTTTCCCCCTCCATCCTCCCATCTCTGTATTTTTTGAGTCTGTTTCTGTTTCTCTTTTGTTTTGTTTTTTAGATTCCACATATAAGAGAAATCATACAGTATTTGTCTTTCTCTCATATATTTCATTAGGTGTAATATCCTCTAGATCCAACCACACTGTTGTAAATGGCAAGATTTCATCCTTTTATATGGCTGAATATTATTCTATTCCACATCTTGTATAGTGGTTTTTAATTCAATTGCATTGGAAGTCTCACCTTCTCATTATTAAGACTAGAATAATCAATCCATTTATAAGAATGTGTTTATTCTTTTGAAACATATATTAAACGTCTTATTTTATGTAGAGAAATGACATGTTCCTTCTTACACCTAAAAACTGCAACTGTGGTTGATATGTGGAGAACAGTTTCTGTGGGAAACTAGGAGCCCAGGAACAAGATAAAAAGAGGAGACCATGTAAAATCCTATGGTAGTGATTTAAATGAAAGATGGTGGTTTGATTTAGGAGAGTTGTAGATTGGATAAAAAGAAATGGATATACTAAAGAGATGTGGATATGTTTTAGAGTTGAATCTGTCATGGAATACAAATGGATATGATAAATAAGGCATATCAAAAACATGATCTAAGTTTTTGATATGAGCCACTGAATGAATGTCACTGATAAGAGACAGGTATAAAAGCAGGTTTGCTGGGGAGCGTGGGTGGCTCAGTTGTTGGGCGTCAGACTTCCGGTCAGGTCAGAATCTCACAGTTTGTGAGTTCTAGCCCTGCTCAGAACCTGGAGCCTGCTTTGGATTCTGTGTCTCCCCCTCTCTCTGACCCTTCCCTGCTCACACACTGTCTCTCTCTGTCTCAAAAATAAATAAATGTTTAAAAAAATTTTTTAAAGCATGTCTGTTTGGGGAAGGTAGTTTATGTGGTAATTCTGTTTGAATATGTTAAGCCTGAGATGACTACTGGGTATCAAAATGTAAATTTTAAGTAAATATTTGGATATACAAATCTGAGATTTCAAGGAGAGGCCCAGGGAGAAAACATAGATTTTGGGATATATAGGCTTATAGATGATAACTAAAGCTATGGATCTAATGGCATTCCCTGGGGAGTGAGGGGGTTATAGACAGGACCTGGGCTACTCCAATCTATAGGATTTGAGCAGAAACAGAAGAACCAGCAAATAAGCCTGCAAAGAGAGTCTATGAAGCAGAGGAAAACAAGGAAGAAGTGATGTAATAAAAGCCCAAAAGTGGGAACACTGAGTTTGACATTGACAAAGATATAACCTGTTGAGTGCAAACAAAATAAATAAACCAAAATACTTTCCATTAATTTGTATATTGATTATGTATAATATTGAAATATACCAATATGTTATTATTTTTATAATAGATTTTGCCCTTTGGCCAGCCTTCCATAATGTGTCTCTTTGATCTAACAGATATTTACTCACTTGACCAATTTCATATATTTGAAACCTTAAATTATCATTATCCAAAAACCTATTTCAGCAGAGTAAATCTGTTAAAACTATTAAAAAATACTTCATTCTCCTTATAAATAGAAATCAATTGCTTATTCATCTATATTTTATTTCAATTCAATGAACAATTACTGAGTACATATAGTTCCAGTTATTGTTCTTGTTTTTGGAAATTAAGAAGATAATAAGAGCTTACAGTTTTTGCAAATAGCAATCAGTACTGAATTTTGGCCAGAGTGACCAAAACAATAGTGCTTAAGACAGACATTATTTCTCCCTTATGGAAAAAAAAATCAAGGTAGCTAATCTAAGAATGATAAAGATAATAATTATCCAGGACACAGTTCATGCCAGCTTCCAATACACATGGCTTCCACCTTATGATACCATTTGATTCTTCTGAATATTTTCATTTTAGCAAGCAGGAAAGTAGGTGAAAGACAGAACCAATTCTTCCCTTTAAGGGCACTTCTTGGAAGTCTTATATAACACTTATTATATCCCTTAACTCAAAACTTAATCACAAGGCACCACTACCCATGACATAAGCTGGAAAATGTAGTCCTTCTTGTGGGAAGTCTTAACAACCATCTAAAAACTAGGGTCTCTCTTACAAATTAAAAAGAAGAGAACAAGTAACTGGGGTAATTTTACAGTGTATACATTTACATAAATACATTTTTAATAGAAAATAAATGACCTCCCAAAAATAGTGTACAGAGTACCAGAAAAACACACACACACGCAAAAAATGGAACCTCACTCAACCTGAGTAGAGCAAGAAAGATTTAATTTTGCCTAATCTGAGTCTTGAATTATAAAGAGTTATGCAGATAATTAGGAGCAGAGGGAGGGCAAGGTTTTCTAAAAAAGAAACTAGAATGAGCAATAGAACCCAAAAGAGAAATATCAGTCACTTTAGGAGGGATATAAATTAGGTAAGTTTTTTTTTCAAATGCAAATAAGTAATTTGGGGTATGAATATGACTAGAGAACTAAGCAGGTTAAACTTTCAGAGAGTGTTGTACATTACGCTAAGGATCCCAGATTTGCTTAATTCTGAACATTGTTAAAGGATTTTAAACAAAGGACTGAGATTGACCAAACTGCACTTTGCCTAGATTATTCCCATAAGATTGCAGACAATGGATCTGAAGCATAACCATGTAGGGAGTAGGAACATAACTTAGATGTTAAGACAAGTCTTTGGAAAGATGATGAGAATCTGAAATAAGGAAAGGTAACAAGGTGGTGTAATAAAGAATTGGACTGGCCTTTGTCCCTGGTTCCTAGGAGGGAGCTTCCAAATCCTTGAAATTTCATAAGTGACAGGTGAATCTTTGTTATGCAAGGTAGTCCCTTCTGACCATAGCTGGGTTTATGCTAGTGAGGAAACTCGGGATCAGGGCTGGCCACACCAGAAAGACAAACCATGTTGTTAGAGGGTTTGTGCTTTGAATCCATTGATATCTGACTGACTTCTGGAGAGGGCAGGGGGCCAAAAGATTGAGTTCAACTGCCAGACCAATGATTCAATCAATTATGCTTGTGTAATGAAATACCACTAAAACTCTAGACATGGAGGCTTGTGTGAGCTTTCCTGGTTAACAGCATTCTGTGTGTATTATTACACATCAGTGTGACAGGAGAGTGATGTTTCTTGACTTGATGAAGAACTTAGCATTTAGAACCCTCCAAGATCTCACCCTAGGCATCTCTTCTTTGGCTTTTTATCCTTTTCTGCTATTAAAAACATAAACAAAAACAAACAACAGCAACAACAAAAACCCTGTAATTGTAAGTATAGCACGTTTCCTGAGTCCTCTTACTTTTTCCAGTGAATTATTGAGACTGAGGGAATAGTGGAAACTCCCAAGTATGTTGCCAGTTTGTCAAGAGGGCTGGTGTCCGGTGAACTCCTGTGTATCTAAACTGAGTATCTAAAGGCTGGGTACCTAAAGGCTGGTATCTAAAGTGAGGGCTGGTGAACTGTGAACTCCTGGGTATCTAAAGTGAGTATCTAAAGGCTGGGTATCTAAAGGCTGATATCTAAAGTGAGGGCAATTTTATGGAGGACTATGCCCTTATCTTGTAAAGTTTGGCCCGACTCTGGGTAGTCAGTGTCAGAACTGAATTGGAGGGAGCAAATAAGGAGTGTTAAGAAGACATTAAGCATTTTAGGTCAAAGGAAGCTAGATTTGGTAATTGGTAAAAGCCAAATAGAATAAATTACAATAGTACCCTGGGTTAAACATCAATTGAATTTCATGTGAATTAGCATTAGATGCTCACTTCAAAATATTTCATCATGTTTACTACCGTGTATGTCTGGTGAAACTTTTAAAGTTGTTTGGGCTGTGAGCCATTTCTTGTTTCATAAAACTGTCCCACAATAAGTGGGACATCCAACATAATTAATTGGTCCCTACCCACTATACATGCTCCTGATCATGATAACCAATAATACCCCAGAAAATTTCCAAAATGTACCACGTATATTGGGAATGACTGACTGGATGACATACAGTGGGAAAAAACATGTGGCCATGAATAAAATGTGAGGAAAAAAATTAAGCAGAGGAAAAATAGGCAATGCAACAAAAAGTATCATACAAGGAAAAAGAGTATGATATAATGGAAGCTGAGGGAGTTTGCTTAATAAATAGCAAACAAATTAAAACTTCAGAATGTTTTTTGAAAGAGAGAAATAATGGATTACAGGTGAATTTTACATAGTAAAGCAGTTTTCACTAACAAGGAGGAGGAAAATTTCTGACTGTATAGATTATCTTGTTACCTGTTTTTCAGAATTAATAAATTTCAACTAATGTTTATATACTGGAGAAAAGGAAGGAATTCCATCTTGAAATTTATAAATCTAACTATCTAAAATTAAATGTTTGATGCAGCTAGTATAAAATGCTAGAATGGTCTTATGTCTACCTTGTTTTCTTCATATATATAAATATTAGCATATAGTATGATTTAGTATGATTTAGTATAGCATTTAGTATGATTAGCATATTGTATGATTTATCTGACTAATTATTTATAGAATAAGTGGATGACTGCCCATACTACGTTTTACTCTTCTTCCAGATATTTTGTCTATATTTATACAAACCATAGAAGTATATTTTCAAATTAAAGATGAAAATTCTACACACCCAGCTAAATATGCAAGAATTAGGCAAAGTTCATTTTTAAAATTTAATTTTGTTAGCTCTGAATTTAGAAATGTCTACACACCTTTTTAAAATTTTTTTAAAAATGTTTATTTTTGAGAAAGTGAGAGACAGAGACAGAGATCAAGTAGGGGAGGGTCAGAGAGAGAGGGAGGGAGACACAGAATCCGAAGTAGGCTCCAGGTTCCGAGCTGTCAGGACAGAGCCTGATGGGGGACTCAAACCCACAAACCATGAGATCATGACCTGAGATGAAGTCAGACACTTAACCAACTGAGCCACCTAGAAATGTCTATGTATCTTCTAGTCCTACTAATAAAAAATATATCTCAGCAACTATCTGTTGCTTTAATTTACCAACTAAATTTATTCCAGTCTTAACTAGGTAAAAAACAAAAGGCAATTTTAAGCTCCCTTTACTTTAGTTGAAATAGAAGATGTGGCTTAAATATTAGTTTGAGAAGTTTTTGGAAAGTGAATTATGTATTGACTACCAAGCAACGTTTGTTTAGCAAACTAGATTAACAAAATTTATGTAATGGTTTATATTTTAAAAGGATGATACCAAATATTATTGCTATATGTGTACACATGTGACAAATAGTCCTTGTAATAATTATTGGCTACCTGTTCTCTCATTTTATTTGGTTTTATTGTATATTACTTGGGGGGAGAAAATATAGTTTAGACTACATTTTGCTGTTGTGATTGTATAGGATTATTAGATCAATCTTTTAAATAAAAAATAATTACCTAATTATTTAAAGTTATAAAGTTATCAGATGTTTCAATTAAATTGCCTAACTTAAACCATCATTTTATTTAAAATTAATACATTATAAATACATAAATGGACTGACTTAGTTTTACTTGTGGGTTTGATAATGAATTAGGTGATACTCACACTGCACATCAATCTTCTACGTGGCTGGTTCCAATGTAACTTTAATAATTTTTTATTCAACTTACTAATATCTTTTCCATTTTAACTTATCATGTAATAATATACTACTATCCTATGCCCATAATTCGTTCTTTAAAGAAAAACACATATTTTATCATAGGAGACATTTTGTTTGCTTTTGTGAATGTAATTTTTTGTCTATAAATCAGTTTATTTTACTAAATATATGTAGTATTACCTTAGTATAATCAAGTAATTTTTATGCATCATAATGTTTGCTTTATTTTTTTGTCTCTCTTACTTGTTTTCTACCTGATATATCCTTTAAGGATTCCTGCAGGAAATAAAAATACATTTCATGAACTTCAATGTTAGTGTAATTTATTTGTAGATTCCCTTAAGAAAATTTACCTCCAGACAATAATCCAAACTTGTTTCCTGAACAGACCGACCTATCTTTTTATTTGAGTTAAAGTTTGCTTTATTTTCTTGCCCAATTTTCTGTACAATAAATAAGCTAACCCATTCCTACACAGACACAAGTTCAGCAAGAAGGAGAGAGAGCAGCCAGGGGTTGTGGAAACACTGCTTCCTGTGTTCTTCCTGTAAATCTCTTGTGTAATTACTACTTCAGCTTTGTCACATCTTTACTTAAAACATTTAAAGGGTTTACTTTCTTTAAAAGGTAAATATTTCCTATGACCCTCAATAAATTTACTTTTCCATAATAAAGAAATACTGAGTTTCAGAGAGTGAAGTATAGATTCCACTCCATTAAAACCCAAAACTTGGCTATCAGGAGAGGTCTTTTGAAGATCAAAGTGGACTTACCAGCAGAATGAGACTGTCACTGAAAGTCCAACACTAAATGATCTCCTTTATACCAATATACCAATTATTTTCTCTTAACCCATTCACAGGCATACTTACAATTTATAATGCACTGGGAACATAAAGATGAAGGAGAATTGGGCTCTGCTCTCAGAGTTGATTTTTGGCTATTGTTTCTTATCATGCCCGGCATCTCCTGTGCCTGGATAAATTAAACAGGAAATTTATTTCTTATTTCTTAGTTTTTAAGGCCAGGTTTGAATGGCCATAGCTGCCAGTAGAATAGAATAAAATCCTCAAAGTGAGTCATTGGGTTATTCAAGAGTAGATACTGACTTTATTGATTCAACTTTTAGGTTAAGACAGAAAACTTACACCTACAATGCTACTTGACTTTCTTATAACTGACAGTTTTCTCCCATTGTCTACTTTTCAGAATAAGATTTTGATAAGCTTCCAATTTTCAGAGGGTCTCAAAGAGGCTAGAGGAAGTATACATGAAATGAAGCTCATTGCTTCCCAATTATCTGGGTGAGAATTAGACATTATTGGGAGCTGAATGCCATGATCTCAGGTGGCCTGTGTAGATATCTTCCTCATAATAGTCACCAGTTTCAGTGATCACATAGACTACATCTCTACTGCCTTCAATATCTGCCCACTAAATTTCTAGGCACTTCTTTTTAAAACCAAACTTAAACAAAGATCACCTGTATTCTCTATCACCAAAACTCACCTTATAAAAGTAAATGACATGAAAGAATTAGAAAATTATCATATATTTCTGATGAATAAAAAATTATAACACACTGAAAAGAAAACATATAGTTCAGAAAAATTGAATCAGGAATTGCCCTTTGTTTTCAAGCTTCTATTTCTATTACAACAAAATATTACATTATTCTAGGCAAGTTTGGGTTAAAGTATATGTTTTATTAATGGTAAATCATTTGAAATAAATAGACATATTTTTCATAGAAGATATTTAATAGAGTGTCCTAAATCTGCAGATTGTTATAAAAAAAAACTGCAGAGGACAAAATACTATAAGAAATAACACAAAATTTTAATGAATATGTAGGTTTGGGAACATATAGGATAGACTTTTAAACACAGAGGTAAATTATTATTTGGCTTCTTCTATAGGAATTAGATAACTTACCCGGAAATATACTCAGGATTAGGTGTGATACATAGGAATCTGTCATGTATTTTATGGCACTAAGAATAAGGATTACTTCCATGAATGTATCATTGGAGAATTTAACTTTAATTTTAGTCTTAACAGTTAAATCCAGGATTTATCATTAGGACTTAGTGTTTTTGTTTCTTAGTGGAATAAGAATTTTGCTGAAGATTGCAATTAAATCATTTTCAGGATAGCTTTATCTCTGTTTCACTTGCATTGATATGATCTTGAGCTTGAGGGCTTTTTTTTTATTTTTCCAGCTGTTACCACACCAAAGTTAGTAAGTTTTGCCCAAACATTTGATAGGTAGTATTGATTTTAGCACCTTTCAAAAATTTGCAAAGAAAAACTATACATGTTCTCTATGTCATATCTCATTAATATGTCTCATATGATATATAATATCTTATACTAATATATGAGATGTTAATATATAGATATTAATATGTGAGCTATCTCATGGTAACCTTTTTAAAAAAATTTTTAGGGGGACCTGGGTGGTTCAGTTGGTTAAGCATCCGACTTCGACTCAGGTCATGATCTCAGGGTTCCTGGGTTGGAGCCCCGTGTCGGGCTCTGTACTGACTGGCAGCTCAGAGCCTGGAGTCTGCTTCAAATTCTGTGTCTCCCTCTCTCGCTGCCCCTCCCCTGCTCACACTTTGTCCTTCTCTCTCTCAAAAGTAAATAAACATTTAAAATTTTTATTAAATTTTTTTAATGCTTTATTTTTGAGAGAGAGAGAGACAGCGTGAGCAGGGGAGGGTCAGAGAGAGAGGGAGATACAGAATCCGAAGCAGGCTCTAGGCTCTGAGCTGTCAGCAAAGAGCCCGACACGGGGCTCAAATTCATGACCCATGAGATCATGACCTTAGCTGTAGTCAGATGCTCAACCAACTGAGCCACCCAGGTGCCCCTCTCATATTGACCCTCTAATGCTTCCGAAGTGACCACCATAGTATAATGGGGTATAGCATATACTATTAGTTCAACAGGTTACATCCCAGTGAATGTGTTTTGAAAGATAGTTTAATAAGTGATTAGAATAAGAAATAAGCTTTTGTCTTGCCCTCAAGTAACTTCTAGCCAAGTACTGGTTGAAAACATAATTTAAAATAATTAAAACAATATATATAATTAAAATAATAATAACATAAATAATAATTCCACCTACCCTATTAGCAGAAAAAGATAACAACTATAACAAATAAAGCATTCTGAAGCCAAACATAATAAAATTTTATTTATCATTCCAATAGTAGTTCAGTTTTGGTTAGGCAAGTCCCTTGGATATGTATAGCTTTTTTTCTTCCTTTTCTATTTGTCAAGTAGTATTTTAGGCTTCTTGCTTCTTTTGACTCTGTCAAAAAACAGTGGAACCCTCTGCTCTCAGTCCCTATCAGAGAAAAAAAGAACGGAGGATCTCATAGAGTTGTTTTTTTGTTTGAGTCTGGCTTACTAGACTATACAGCTGACCCTACAGCAACGCAATGTTAGGGGTACCAACCTCCCATGTAGTAAAAAATGGGCATATAATTTTGACTTCCCAAAACTTAACTACTAATAATTTTACTATTGACCAAAGCCTTATTGATAACATAAACAGTCAATTAAGACATATTTTGTACATGTATTATATATTAAGTTCTTATAATAAATAAGCTTGAGAAAAAAACCTGTTATCAAAAAGTCATAAGGGAAAGAAAATACACTTAACAGTACTATACTGCATCAACACTGTAAGTATATATAATTATTGAAAAATACCCATTTGTGAGTGGACCCAATTAGCTCAAACTTGTGTTGGTCAATGGTCAACTGAATAATGGTCCACCATTATTTTATTGGTCAGTACTCTATCTCATCACTCCAGCAAGCAAAACTGTGAAATATAATCAAGCTATTGGCATAGAAGAAAAAGGTAAGACATTTCAAATCTAGCCAGTCTCTGACACTATATGCTAGTTTGGCCACCAAATATCCATTTCACCACTCCCTTGATACACAGGACACATCACCTCGTCCCTTGTGAGGTAACAAAAAATCTCATCTAACTACTAGTTGACCCTATTCTAGTAACTTGATGTAACTACTAGCCCATGTTCTCCAGGTGATGAGCAGTTATTTTATTTGGTCTAGATGTTGTTTGTGATATGAACTGACAATTTATGTTATTTAAAAAATTATATGCGTCTCCATACCCAAAATATAATGATAAACTGAGGATGGAATAATTGTAATATAGTTTGCTCAGAATGGGCATAATAGAAGATTCAGAGCAGTCATAGCTTCACAGAAGTTATTAGAATCTGCTGGGCATGCACTATGAAAACGTCACTTGGGATGAGGAAAATGTCCTGTAGATTCTGGTTTTTTTCTCTGATAACACTCCTGTAAAACAGTATTTTTCATGATTCCTTCCTCTTCTTTTTAGAAAGTACGTGTGTGTTTGCGTGTGTCTACTATTCCCCACAGCCACAGCTAACATAGATGTTGGGAAGTAGGTCTTCTTCAGAGAAACATAGATGTGGCACTTCTTGTTAGGTTACTGTTAGGTTACTACAGTAGAGGGTTTAGAACATAGCAAACAGTCATAAACTATTTTTTAAAACTAGGCTTGCAGTTTCTTTGGCAATACAATTTTTTTGAAAACTTAGGAAGCTTTTTATCTGTTGGCTTCCACACAGATCCATTTGGCAATAGACACAAATTTGTACCTAAAATTATTTCCCATGCTTGACTTTTTCCTTTATTATCTCCACCTACCTCCTCTCTGATTAACAACAGCCACCTTGAGGCTATAGAGACTAAGGGTCTTGAGTAATATTCTTGATCTGACTTTGCCTGCAAAACTGAGTCACCTAGTGTAATTTAAAAGCTTTCTTGGGTTTTTGTTGCTCAAAGCTTTTTTTTTTCTTTTTCCTTTTTTCCTTTTTTGTCTTGTCTCTTAACTACTTAGGGCCCAGAGTAGTTATTTTTCCAAAACTTTAATGCCCTTGATTTGTGAACTTTCTCCATTCCCTTTGATATTTCCCTGAAAATGAGCTACTTCTTTTATGGGCAGTTCTCTTTATTATAAGGACTACTAAAAAACAACTTCTAATAGCTGATGGACAATATCACTCTGACACTTTCTAGGCACTGTTTTAAGATTATAGCCTCAGTAAGTATATAGTTTTCATTTCAAGTTGTTGCAGGTGACTTTTTATTAAATATTTTGCCACAAAATAATATGGCTCACCAGCCATCAAGCTTGGTTGTTTGTTTGTTTTTTTCAGTTCCTTTGCCTCCTGCTGAGTCACCACTAAACCTATAGCACATGATCAATTTTGTTTTTGTTAAAAAGTAATACCATTCTTCTGAGTAGGAACTTTTATATTAGTAATGACAGGCCACTGCTCTGACAAACAACTCTAAAATTTCAGTCATTTAACCTGACAAATGTCCATTTTTCATTTACACAAGAGTCTAATGTTTGTTTTACTGGATAACCCACATGGAGGATTTTTCTCCAGTCTGGTGATTCACAGATCCAGGTGCTTTCAAATGTTGTCTCTGTTACCCTCTAAGGCATCAGTACATGTTGCCTCCAACTTACCTAATAAGGAAAGAGAGAAAGAGAGTGGAAAATCTGGTACTGTTTTTAATGGTCTAGATCTATAGGTAATGTCAATGGCTTCTACCTACATGTCTCTGGGTTGTGAGACAAAGGGAGCAGTTAAATGAAATGCCAGAGTTCTTGCCTTGAATCACTGCAAATCCTGGCACCATTTAGTGAAATGGGAAACACTGGCTGAGAGTCTGGAGAGTGAGGATCCAAGCATTCAGTTTGCACATATTAAGTGACAGATGCTTAAAGACATTCAAGTGGAGATGTTAATTAGATAGTTGGTTGAAAATTTTAGAGTTAGTGTCAGTGTTGATGATATAAATTTAGGAGATATCAAAAATAGAAGGTATAAGCTACAGTACCAGATGAGTTCACTCAGGCATTGCATACAGCCAGGAAAGAGAAAAGGGCCTAAGACAGAAATCTAGGGCATTCCAACATTTAGAAAGTAGTCTGGAGAATCAGGCAAAGGAATCTAAGAAGGAGTTGTCAATGAAGCAGAAGGAAAACTGGGAGATCGTCAAGTCCTGAATTCCAAAAAAAAAAAAAAAAAAAAAAAAAAAAAAAAAAAAAAAGTTTTCAAAAAAAAAAAAAAAAAAAAAGAAAAGAAAGAAAGAAAGAAAATGTTTCAAGAAAGACAGAAAAAAATCAGGGGTCTCCCAGGTTGGATAAGTTGAGAGTAAACCAATAGATTTGGTTAAATGAAGGCCAGTGGTAACCTCAATAAAAGCAAAGACTTTGGAATAGGGTGAGGAATAGATGGATCGAACTTGATTTTAGAGAAAACTGAACAGAAAAACAGTGCATTTGCTGGAGGGAGGAGAGGAGACGGGCCATGTTAAGGAGTGAAGTATGATATCATGTTTGTAGATAATTCAGTAGAAAGACAAAAATCAAAGAGATGAGAAAAGAAGAATAATCATAAAACAATTTGCTATTGAGGAGAGAAGGGATGGAATCTTTGTACGTACAAGGAGAGCCAGTCTCAGAAAGAATCTATCCCTTTTGAAGAAAAAAAAGTTGGGTTTTTGGATTTGTAGTAGATGAAGTAAAGATGTTCTTTCCTGATTTTTTAGTTTTTTTTTTTTTCCTAAGAAAAAGAAAGTAGGATAACCATTTTAGGCTGAGGAGTGGGCATTTGAGATAAGAAGAAAAGGGAAAACATTCTCCTCAGAAAAGATTACACTGCTCTGAGTACTGACCCTGAGAACTGTTGTTTTAGCAGAAGCCTGAAAGTCAATGGGGCCTCAGGAAAGGTGCAGACTGTGGCTGACCTAAGCAAAAGCATAGTTCTTTTGTTGTGTTGTTGTTGTCAGGTTTGGACAGCTCCAGAGTACAAGTTTACCACTGCTGCTCAATCCTGAATTTACAGGCACAAGTAGAGCAAGAAGCTGGTTTTTAACTTCAAGGCATCTGACTCTCACATACCCCACGGAGCAGTGCTTCTCAAACTAGCTTTGGTGAAAGGAAATTATTTTCTTCTGTTATTTTTGTAAACTTCAAATTCATCTTTTAGTAAAATATATCAATTAATTATTTTAAAAAATGAATGAAAATTCATACAAAGATATAAGCCTCAGTGTTTTTGTCATTCTATTCAACAGATAACAAAATATATCTATTCTCCAATAACTATAATCAGAACATTAGACAGAGAAATAATGAAGAATTTCATAAAAGTTTTAAGACATCCTTTGAAATTATTTGTATACATGATTAATATAGAGAATCTCTCCTATGGTCATAACTTGTCCGTCAATTGTGATTCAACAAAACTCATATGTGAAGTGGTGACTCCCTAAGCTAGGCACCTAATGTCACTCTTGGAGCAAATCTATATATATCAGTATTTAAAAGTTTTATAGTGACAAAGGAACTTTTTCTCTTTGCTTGTTAACTTATTTACTATAGATTGAATGAATGCTACTTATAGGGGAAAGTAACATCTAAACTGATTCAATGTTTTAATTTGTTTTTCATTCTCCTTCTTGCTTTCCACTCCAACAGTGTAAGATATCAGCCTGACAAAAGTAGTTAATAGGAGCAAGAGAAAAAAATTTTAAAGCAGCTTCTGAAAGCTTGAATATTCATTTTAAGTTTTATTCATAAAGAACCAAGATATGTTATACTCTCAAAATTCATGTCCAATCCTTTACTAGTAGCCAGGTCCAATAATTTATTCTGTAAAGCTATTATTACATTTAAATTATCCCCTGGTGGAAGAAATAGATTCTGGACTCATTAATTTCCTATTTAGTTATATTCGTTTGACTGAAAATAAAATTCAAAATATGCTACCAAATTTTTAAGGTGTTCAGTGACAGCTTTTCATAGATTTGCAAAATCAAAATTATCACCTACTTCATGGATAATTGTATATGAAATATGGCTTTAATAATCAGTAGAAACTCTGTTCTTTCAAACTTACTATTTGCACTTACCATTTGTTAGTGGATGCTTTTGATGCCTCATGCAGATAGATCTCTTTTGTCAGATTCCCTTGCTGCTGAGAGTGTTATTATAACTCCCAGTTGTATCATCTGTGTCATTACTCTCTAGAGCTCTCCGTTGGGTCAAGCTAAGTCTAAACTTCGGTTAAACCCACAACTTTGTCTAGCTTCCTCTCTCTTTTTTTTTTTTTAATTTTTTTTTAAGGTTTTTTTTTTTATTTATTTCGAGAGAGAGAGAGAGCGTGAGCAGGGGAGGGTCAGAGAGAGAGGGAGTCACAGACTCTGAAATAGGCTCCAGGCTCTGAGCTGGCAGTCAGCACAGAGCCCGACGCGGGGCTCGAACCCACGAACCGTGAGATCATGACCCAAGCGAAAGTCGGACGCTTAACCGACTAAGCCACCCAGGCGCCCCCTTTTTTTTTTAATTTTTTTTTTTTTAAGGGCTTTCTCTCTTGATTTATTCTGCTGTCTTCATTTCCGTACAGGTTTTACCAGAGAATATACCCTCAATAAATCCCAGGTTCTGGTTACAGGGAAACTGACCTCAGATCTGACAACACAGACTTCCATTACTCTGTATTTTTAAACTTTGCAAGAAGTCAGCAATACTCAATCATTTAGAGAGAAGACTTTAAACATTATGCAGATTAGATTTTTCTCCCAGAAATGGTTATTGCATATTGGCAAAATTAAAATTCTGCTAGGATATTTCTCTCTGTTGAATTTATGTTCACAAGTATTATAGTCTGAAAACATCCTGGAGAGGATTGATCTGATACTTTTTTCTTCCAAGCCTCTTTCCCTCAGAAACAACTGAGTTTCTGCCATTGTTTTTGGCAACACTAAGTATCAGATTAGAGGAACATAATTTTGCCTGAGGAACTGCTTTTGGGAAAAGGGCTGGTTTGCTTTTAAATTTGGTGAGCGTGGGACTAATTCTACATTATTTTTGCATATGTTATTATCTTTAAGTGTTCCTTAAAAGTGAGGTACATCAGAAACTTAACATGAAATTAATTCCATTTGCGAAGCCATAAAAATTTCATAATAAATCTTTTTTTTTTAATTTTTTTTTTTTTTTTTTTATTTCTAGGAGAGAGAGAGAAAGACAGCATGAGCAGGGGAGGGTCAGAGAGAGAGGGAGTCACAGACTGAAACAGGCTCCAGGCCCCGAGCTGGCAGTCAGCCCAGAGCCCGATGCGGGGCTCGAACCCACGAACCGCGAGATCATGACCCAAGCGAAAGTCGGACGCTTAACCGACTAAGCCACCCAGGCGCCCCAAATTTCATAATAAATCTTATTCCAGTGAGAAGTAGCCTAAAAAATCTACACAAGCATTGAGAGTCTTCTGGCTAAGATTGAACAACATATGAATTTGAAGAGAGTATTGTTGGCTTTATTTCTTTGCACATTTAATTCCTGGGGTAAAGGGATTTTGATTTTACTAATTATCTTAGAATTAAACTTATAAAGAAGTTTGATTGGTGGATTTTCCTTTCTCCACCTCCAGGACAAAGTAAGCACTAGGAAAGGCAATAATTAGAGATAATGAAACTTGATAATGAAAGTAGGTTTATATGTAAATTTTGGCCACCTCTATTAAGGTGATTATTTTATTACTGGAGTATTTTAATCTTGTCATTTGATTTCACTGCAGAATTTATGGTAGATTATATTGGACTAGATAGAATATCAAAATGTGGAATAAGTAATAAAATAGGGTGCTTTGGGGTTTTGTCTTTTTTTTAAATTCTATTCCAACTTATTTCAGAGACTTCCAGCAGTAAATGTGATATGTCCATCAGCAGATTCAAGAAAATCCCCACAGTAAAAAAGACTGGCATTGAGGAGCTAGTCATAATATTGGTACAGGACTTTACAAAAAACTGTTGATCTCCTTCCCCAGATCATGGGATGGTAGAGCACAGCTCTAGGTGAATAGATCTGTTAGGTTAAGACAGCCATAACCTATCTCCCATTATTTATTGCCATACTAGTTGATTGTTTTACTTTACAAAGTTTTGGGGGTAACATTCTTATATAGCATTAGATAACTAAAAACCTCCTTGTCAGAGGCCACCCTGGAGATGTGTTGACCAACCATATAAATATGAGATTTGGAATGTAAGTCATGTGCTGTAGCCTAGACTTTTTCCCTTATAAAGGGTTATCTTGTATCCCACTCAAAAAAATATTCTTAGGGAGCCTAGGTGGTTCAGTTGGTTAAGCATCCTACTCTTAGTTTCAGCTCAGGTCATGATCCCCACAGTTCATAAATTTGAATTCCGCTTGGGATTCTCTGTGTCCTTCTCTCTCTGTCCTTTCCCCACTTGTGCTCTCTCTCAAAAAAATAAATAAACAAACATTTAAAAATATATAACCTCTTTTTTCTCAGTTGGATCAGAACTCGGGCTGGGAAAAGGGGTGCTATTTATTGGAGGTCTCCTTAAAGATTTTGACAATGTAAATTAAAGGAA
The DNA here is from genome assembly GCF_008692635.1 of Crocuta crocuta. Lineage (NCBI taxonomy): Eukaryota > Metazoa > Chordata > Mammalia > Carnivora > Hyaenidae > Crocuta > Crocuta crocuta. Next base: position 628,236 of record NW_027527437.1, on the reverse strand, counting down.
AAAGCATGAAACTATAAATTTTGCTAAGTAGGAAATTCAGATAAAACCCTGTTTTTATTTTTATGCCTCAGAATTATACAGTCAATCCTAAAGCAGCTAAACTATTCAATATCATGCATGCACTTTATGAAAAGCCGCTTTTCAAAATTATGCAATGCAAAACCACTGAGCCTCATAGTGATATAGCTAAATGCTTAAGTTCTAAAATGTTAAAATGTTTTAGGTGTAAATTTCCATTGTGAGGGCAAAAGGAAAAGTAGTATATCATCATATGATTAACATGTATGTAATTATTGATTATCAAAAATAAAAAATAGTTTTTACCCCCTCAAAAAAAATCATATTAAATTTACATGAGTTGAGAGATACATTCCACAGAATTAGCAGGAGTTTGCAATAAACTACTATTTGAATTTTAATGTATAGTTTTATATGGATCCATTACATGGAGCAAGTCTTGTATAATAGCTCCAGAGTTGGATGGGCCTAGTTCACTTTATGTGAAATACAGCCAAGCTAAAAAATTTATTTTCTTGAAGTAGTGGGATGCAGGGCCTTCAAATATATGGTTATTTGAAAAAAAGAGAGAAAATTAATGGGAATTCATGAGGCAAACAAGATAGGAATCTATATCAGGTTAGAAGAACCCTGTGCTGAAGGTAATAGAGGAAGCACATAGAAAATTAGTAAATAAGAGAGACTAACATAAAGAAATGGAAAATGTCTAAAGAGGTAGTTGAAAATGCATGAAAAACTGATATCCTGTAGTAGAAAATGAGTAGGTTACTCTATGGATAATGTGAGAGCAGGGCCCACTTCAGGTACATAGGATTCCATGCTAAGAAAGACCTGCACTTCATTTAATGGTCTACTTTTGTTTTCTTGAAATTTTTTATTTTTGAACAAGGGTCCTCATTTCATCCAGCACTAAGTCTTGCAAATTATGTAGCTGGTCTTATGGGTGAGTGTGTTTGGTGGTGGTGTTGGGGGGGGTGCAATTTCTATCTATGCTATCTACCCCTATCTTTTTTTTTTTAAGTTTTAAATGCTTTCTGTTCTTTTTTTTATGTTTTTTATTTATTTCTAGGAGAGAGAGAGAGAGAGACAGCGTGAGCAGGGGAGGGTCAGAGAGAGAGGGAGTCACAGACTCTGAAACAGGCTCCAGGCTCTGAGCTGGCAGTCAGCACAGAGCCCGACGCGGGGCTCGAACCCACGAACCGCGAGATCACGACCTAAGCGAAAGTCGGACACTCAACCGACTAAGCCACCCAGGCGCCCCTATCTATCCCTATCTTTTAAAGTGCAGTTTGCTATAATAGAACATAGGGAATTTTGTGTTCAAATTCTGGCTTTCTACTTACTGTATGACAATTTTGGACAAATGATTTTTCTTCTCTAATCCCTAGTTTCCTCATCTGTCAAGTAGGAATAAGCTGCTAATGTACCACATTCAACACTTACATGTATGTAATTATATATGGCATAGACACACATATAAACTTTAATGGCTGATATAACATTTCTTTTGTAGATGGCTTCTAAAGCAGCTTGATAGTTTCATATGCTCCTTGGGTTGACATCTGTGATTTCAAAGGCATCGGTTGAACAGAACAATGGAATTAAAAACATGGCTATATCATGACAGTAAAGAATAATGAGAAATTGAAGAGTAGGGGAGAGAAAATGAGATAATGTGACTAGGAGATTTGTTGGAAAAGGTGAAAAGGCAACCAAAGTCCAAGAAACAAAATGAAAGACTCGATTTTGTGGACAATTGTAGGTGCTGACAAATTTCCAGTTTAGACATGGGTGAAAGACTTCCAAGAATTAGAATGTCTATTATCTCGGAGTATACTTTGATGAAAGATCAACTCATTACTATAATGTTTCTCTAAACTTGGCATACACAGAAATCCCAACTGCAAATGTTTTTTAGGAAAATCAGAGTTAAGTGAATTCTACAAGTAGATTGGCATGTATTTAAGGTAAGAGAGAATATGTAGGGCAAAAATGAAATAAAAAAAAAGGATGGATAAAATAATCTGGAATACCACTGAACATTAAGTACCTAAGACGTTGTGAATTTTGGAAAACTGTAAGGAAATTTGACTTTGCACAGACATGAGTTAAGTAACTTTTCCCTACTTTTATTAAAATCTTAAAGTACAGGGCGCCTGGGTGGCTTAGTCGGTTAAGCGTCCGACTTTCGCTTAGGTCATGATCTCGCGGTTCGTGGGTTCGAGCCCCGCGTCGGGCTCTGTGCTGACTGCCAGCTCAGAGCCTGGAGCCTGTTTCAGCCTGTGACTCCCTCTCTCTCTGACCCTCCCCTGCTCACGCTGTCTTTCTCTCTCTCTCCTAAAAATAAATAAAACATTAAAAAAAATTTTTAAAAAATCTTAAAGTACAAAGGAACCTTTCTCTATGACTGATAAACAGCAGTTTAAATTAATGACAAAGATTGTAATATGCCTACCATTGTGCCATGTTCTCATATATAAGAGAAACTTGGAAAGTTAATGTAGGTGCTAATTGAAAATTTGCTACATGTTGTATAGCATAATATGATAAAAAGAATATGGTTTTAATTGGGGATAATAACATTAAGCTGCAGGAAATAACTATTTATACGGCTCTACATGTCTGAGATGCTATAATGTTCTTCCTTAAAATCTCATTCTCAATTTATTCCTTGAATTCAAAGAAATTATTTGAGTTTTAATGTTCAGGAAGTCAAACAGGTGCCCATATATATGGGCACTAAATTTTTGAAGAAATTCAAATTGGCTGAGTTCTAGTTTATTTTATTTTATTTTTTGTTTGTTTGTTTGCTTTTGTTAGTTTGGGGTGTGTGTGTGTGTGTGTGTGTTCTGTTGAGTTCTAGTTTTGTTTGTATGAATAACCAAGAAAATTATCTATAAGCACAGTTATTTTCTATTGTGCAAAATAATCCCTATTAAATACAAATTATATCTAACTTTTACCTATATTTTATGCTATTGAGTTTAAGAGATGAAAAAGCACATGATGAAGTGAGTTCATTTAACCATGAATCAGGGCTTGTTAAAACACAGATTGTTAAGCTCCAACTCCAGGGTTTCTGATAAATTAAGCATAGGGTGGGGTGGTATACATTTTGCATTTCCAGCAAGTTTCCTAATGATGCTGATACTGCTTGTCCAGAAACCACATTATCAGAAGCTCTGCTCTTCATCATTGGTCATCAAGGAAAAGCAAATTCAAACCACAATTAAATACTATATTCACTGACTAGAATGGCTAAAATTAAAAAAGACTGATAGCAGCAAATGCTAATAATGATATGGAGCAACTGGGATACTTCTCCACCATCATTGATGTATCAAGTGGTAAAACTCTTTAGATAAAATTTGTAAATTTCTTATTTAGTTCAACATACACCTACTCATATTCAGCAAATTCACTCTTTTTATTTTACTCAAGAGAATTTTAAACACACTTCCCCAACATGACTTTTTCAAGAATATTTATACCAGATTTGCTCCCAATAGCCCAAGACTGTAAACTAGTCAAAGGTCTATCAATAAGAGAATGGATGAATAAATTGTGATACATTCATTCAATGGAATACTACTTAGTTACAGAAAGAAAGAACACTGATACACACACAACAAGGATGAATTTTAAAACCATGAAGGTGAGTGAAAGAAGCCAGACATAGAGCATATACTATATAGTTGTTGTTATGTAGTCTTAAAGAAAAAAACAAAGCTAAACTACAGGGATAGAAATAGGTGAGTTGCCCCTGGAGCATGTTGACTAAATAGAAGTTGATATAAAGCGATCAAATCTGAGATTATGGAAATGTGCTATATATTGATTGGATTGGTAATTATTGGCATAGACATTTATCAGATCTCTTCAACTGTTTATAGAATTAAGATCTGTGCCTCTCACATATATAAATTTGGTTTCATTAATAAACATCAAACTTATTTTGTATAATATTAGAGTATGAGTATAGCTGAAATACTAGAAAAACTCAATAATTTCATAAAGAACTCAAAAGGCACAATCATTGGTCGGCACTGGTTAACAGTTCCTTAAGAGGGAGCACCTTGGTGGGTCAGTTGGTTAAGCATAACTCTTGGTTTCGACTCATGTCATGATCTTATGGTTCGTGGGTTCAAACCCTGTGTCAGGCTCCTCACTTCGGGTATGGAGGGAGATTGCTTAGGATTCTCTCTCTGCTCCTCCCTCTCTCTATCTCAAAATAAATAAACCTTAAAAACCAAACAAACAAACAAAATCCAGTTCTTTAAGGGGACTCCATCTTTGATGATGTACATTCGCCCACACCTAGGCCTACCTGGAAGAACATGAAATGGGTGTGGCAGCCAAGGGAGAAAAAGAGAGTATATAATTTTAGGAACTGTAAAGGAAAAACACTTCTGTATTTCTCCTCCACTCTCAATATTTCACTTCTGACACCTTTGTGACAAGGTGTGTGTGGTTTTTTCCTAATACCAAGCAATTCTCCAGCTCTGTGGATAACAACTCAGTATCTTACAATTTAGTTCTGAGACTACCTGCCTGGAAATAGTGTCATTTCCCACAGAAAGATTTAAAGACTCAGTTCCACAAGCCTGCCCTCTCCCACTACCACTTCAGATGTTAATCAAAAGTACCAGTTATTGCCTATACTTCTGACCAACTGGCTATAAATCAGAGATTCCCTATGACTCTCCTCCTCATATTCAATTAATTTTCTAGAGTGGCTCACAGGACTCAGGAAAACAGTTACTTATTAGACTACTGGCTTATTATAACAGGATATAACTCAGAAATAGCCAGAAGGGAGACAAGCACAGGGCAAGACATGGAGGTAGGAGTGCAGAGCTTCCATTTCTTTTCCAGGCATACCACCTTCCTAGCATCTCTACGTGTTCACTGTTAATAAAATTTTTTCCCACAATTTACTGATCTAAGCTTTTATTTGGCAATTCATGAATCAAGTAGCATCTGATCTAGCAGAAAGGAGGTCCAAGGAGCTATATAAGGCAAGAGAGTTTNGAATGGACTAAATTTGATTGTTTAAGTACGCAGGTGCCCAGAGGTAATCAGGTCAGTGTTCTGCGGAAAAAAAGAAAAGAAAAAAAAACAACAACAAAAAAAAAAGAAAGAAAAAAAACACAACAAAAAAAAAAAGGGAAAAGGGAGGAGGGCAGCTCTCAAGCAGTTATGGGCGTGGTGTGATCCAATGAGGCAGGCGGGAGTTCTGCCTGGAGATTGTAGGGAGGAGAGTGGTGGCACTCCACCTCGCTTTTATACGCGTGTAAACTTCCTGTGCCAGGGGCTCAGCGGAAGCTTGTTGTGCTTTTCAACCCAGGCGAGTCCCAGCCTCCCAAATCCTAGGCCAAGCGCCCCGCTGAAATTACCTCAGGTGATCCCCTGGCTTTCCCCTCAGGGCGATTCCAATCTTCTAGGCTAGCTCTGGGGGTGGAGCCAGAAGCTGCTGCTCCCTTCTCCTCAGGGTGGGGCTCGGGGGCCTGGGCGGGGGCTTTGTCTGCTGGCACGCTGAGCCCGCTGGAGTGAGGAAATCAAGTTCCCTCTGTGTCTCAATCACCCAAAACACGAACTCGAGGTCACATCTGCCAGTTTTTAGTAAGGCAAGAGAGTTTTATAGATTAAAGTCAGTAAGAACAAGAAAGGTATACTGGCCAATGGCTGATTTGTTAAAGCAAGGTTCCATTCTTTATATGGAGAAAAAGGAAGTCTTGAAACTGGGTCAGGTAGCCTGTCCTGAGCAGGTGTGCACTGATTGGTTGAACCAGAGCTTCTTTTTCTTGGAAAGCAAACCACAGAAACTCAGGTAAATTTTGGTGTGCTGATATGGGCTTAGCATGAGCAACTCCATCTTGGGTGTAATCTGGTTACTTTCATATCACCAATGGCAAAACTCTCCAAATCCCCTCCTTTTGGGTTTTTGTGCAGGTTTCACTACATAAGAATGATTAACTAAATCATTGGCTATTGATTAATTCAATCTCCAGCCCTTCTCCCCTTCCCAGAGATCTGGTGAGAGTAGAGTAGGACTGAAAGTTCCAGCCCTCTACTGGTGGATTGGTTTCTCTGACAACAAGCCTCTACCTTTAGAGGCTTTCCAAAAGTTAACAATTAACTCTGAAATGGTTGAAAAGGGCTTGTTATGAATAACAAAAGACAACTATATCTCTCCTATCCCTTAGGAAATTCCAAGGGTTTTAAGAACTGAGCAAAATACACATTTGGAGACAAATACATATTTCTTATTAAGATTTACACTACACGGACTCCAACAAGTTGGATTGCCAAGAAGGATCTTAAATATCTCAGTAAGGACCCCTTAGTGTCTTTTTATGCAAAAAACCATAACTAATCTGCATACAATTTTGGCTATTTTTCATTCAGTTTTGCTTATTATGTTTTTCTGGACAAGTGCTTTTTAACTCTGGCTGCAATTTAAATCAACCAAGGATCTTCAAAAACATACCAAAATCCAAGACTGCCCTAGAAACAGTTAATCAAAATCTACAGTGGTTAAATTTAAGAGCTGGTATCTTTCAAATGACCTTCCTCTCCTGACAAATGTACTAATTTTAAGACAGATATTAGTATCATAGCTTTGAATGTTGATCTGATATCATATCCTTTTTTTCTTTTATTCTCTGTATAGAAATTTGTTCTATCTCTGACTTCTGTCAGTCTGCCTGTTTGTTGATGATTACTCGGGTTATAGCTGTTGCAGACCTAGGCGATAGTAGCCTATTTCTTTCTAATTATTGAGACTTCATTCTTGCTGGTTTTATTCTGTCTATGCCCAGCTAACTAGAACCATGGAGGTTCTATTGCTGGTGGTTTCCTGGTTTGACACCTGCTGATTCTATAGAAAACAAGTTCTTTGAATGCTAAGCTATCTTGAAAACCATTGTCAAATATTTTTATTTGGACCTCTTTCTATTTATATTTACCCTGTGCTCCTTGAAAACCAAAAATAATGTGGAGAAAAAGTACCATCATCATTATGCAGAAAATATGTTTGGGAAATTAAGGGAAACAATAGTTTTCTGCTTCTAACTCATAACACACATGCAGATCAGTTTTAAAATCACCTGCCAATGCTCATTAAGCAAAAACCATATTTGAAAGAGTCAGTTGAATGGAAATGTGAGTTGAAGTGCCAAGTCTATTCTTTTTTAATACTGTTTGGGCTCTTTACACAGTAACTGCTTTTAGAAGTTTTTTTGTTTTGTTTTGTTTTAATAGTGGCATTGGTTCTATGAGTTTACCAAAACCTCCTCTTATTTCTTAATTTTTTAAATACGTATTTAGCATCCTAGCACTGCATTATGTGCTTAATTTGGATATGACCACTGAATTAAATGAGAATAACTCAAGAGGAGGAATTCTAGACTATGGTGGGGAATCACATTTGTCACCTGGAAGTGGAAAGGGGCTGTCAATTCATAAAGAGGGGTTTTGTCGAACACAGGATATAACTGTGCCAAAGTTCAGACAGTTTTCCTTTCACTGATGGCAATGCAGGCATAAACATCTTAAAGTAATTATGTGAATTGACAAGTACTCACTCTTAATTCAGTGTAAACAGTTGATAAGATTGAGTTAATACTGAGATACAATCTGTTTGGATGACTTCCCACCTGCTTAGGAATCAAAAGGCCATAAGGAATGGAATGAAACAAGAAGTTTGTTTGGCATCTTCATGTGTCCTTCTCTTCGCTGTCAATGCCACCTAAAACAAATCTGATTTATTCAGGTTTAAATCTGCATTCCCAGCACTATTTACATTGGGAAAATATAATTTGCATGTCACCATCTGTGAAGAAAGATTATTAAACAATAAAGGATTAAGAGATAAACAGCAAAGCCTTGTAGCAATACGTTGAGTCCAAAATTTAAATGCTGAGAATCTAAAAGATTTGTTTAAGGGCTTTTGAATTGTTTTAGGGTGCTGACTCTGTTCTTGGAATTGAAAAAAGTATAAACATATGCAAAAATGATTTGTTATTAGATTATCAATTCTAGGAGTTTATTTTTTAATAACATGGTTATATTTTAAGTTTTAATTTATGCTATGACAATTTGGTTTCTTCTCTCACTTGAAAAATGTAAATATTATGAAATTTGATATATTTTATATGAGACAATTTGAAACTTTAGAATGCTTAAAAATAAACTATATTTCCATTTAACATTTATCCTTAAAGCCAATCATTTCTCTTTGGATAATATTTACAGTTGAAACACTAAGTGCCAAGGTCCTTAATTTTGTTTATTTTTAAATTTCTGTTTTTGAAGTTAATAATTTGTTTGCCCATATATCACTTTTCACTTTGAGAACATTTATAAAAGACAAAAAGAAATGTTTTTATGTTTCAAACATGTATTGGGATTTCACAGCCAATCATATATCATTCCTATCCTATTACTCACCTCCAAGATACCTATCTTAGGCAAACTTTCCTAAGATAGTATTTATAGGCAAAGCAGAGGGAGGCATTTTAAATGGACAAAAGAAACTTAATTTGCGCTATAATCTGTGAATAGAGAGCTATTGGCTCTAAACAAGCTACAATTTCAGACTTTGCAAGTAAGCTCAGTAAAAGTCATTCTCTGTAATGTAAATTGATGAAAAATCAACATAAAATGAGTAAGATAAAAAATTGACAACAAAAATTAACTTGATAAATGTTATGCTTATGCAGAGAAAGGCTCTGCCAGTTCTCAAAAATGAGTCAAAACATAGCTGATGGGATTAACTGGTGAGTGCAAAATGTCAGTATCATATTGAGGTAAGGTTGGGAGTTACATTAGAGTTTAGAAAAAAGGAAAACAAAAGAATGAGAAACAACTGATAGATGTTCTTTACTCAAAACTGGGGTATGACTGCTTTTGCTAATCACTACTCCACAATGTAGGAATATCCTTGAAATAGAGAAGGATAATTCATCAAGCCAATATTCCTTTACACCTACATTGTACAACATCATCAACTTCATTTATTATGACACAATACATTTCTGGGTTGATTTTCTCTCCTAATTTTATAATTACTAAACAAGAGGGGATGCTCAGTATTCTGACAGATGTTCTTTCTTTTTTTACTCTTTTCTTTCTTTCTTTCTTTCTTTTTCTTGTTAACAAGGTCTCTCATTGTATAGCCTGTTAATAAGTTTTTCTGTTACAAGTTTGGTTAGTGTAAATTGATCACCTATGAATACAGCTGAGACATTCTTTACGGTATTTGCATGCTAGAAGATGACAAGTGAAATTAAAACAGGTTGTTTTCAATGAATGTAATTAACTCCATAAATATGTGCTTGCAAAATAATAATATCAATAAATTGGGTAATAGGTAGCTAAACATTAAGAATAGATGTCTCATAGCACAAAGCAGTAATCTATAACTAGGGAAAGAGTCACAAAGAGTGAGGAAGATGTAAAAGAAAATATCAAAGAATGTAAAGCAGGAGTTGGCCAGAGTCATGATGGAGATATGCTAAGTTGGAAAGCTTTCCTTAAGGTATTCTTGACAGGTTATCCAAGAGTGGTTCAAGTTGCTCTAACAACAGGGAAGAAAAAATTTGAGGGTTGTACCTAATTTCCATAATGGATATTCATCAAGATATTCAAGCTAAGAGTCATCACAGCCTGAAGTATATGATCAGAGACAGGAGTGATCAACAGGGACTTATTCTAGAAGATTACAGTTTTTACTAGGAAAGGAACTGGAAAAGATTCTAAATAGATTATCATTATAGAACTTTTCTTTAAAACACAGAATACATTTTTCAAGCCAAAAAAGGAAAGAGTTTAATAGGTTAACTATGAAAAATGTGAGCATCCATGGAGAGACGGTAAACTACAATGTTCATCTTTTATGTGATTATACTTCACAACTAATCTTAAAATTTTTTATTCTTGTGTCATCTGTCCCAGGGAGAAAACTTAAAAGTACTAGTGTGACATCTTCTGAGTCCTCAATTTATTTAAGAAGATTTTTGAAATATTATTGTAATAGTAAGATATTCACAATACTTTTTACAGCACATTTTCTTAAACATTAGAAGTAAAATCAAATGGCTTAGTTAAAAATTTAGGGTTAGCTTTATTTCCATACTGATAATATTGTGCTAGAAACAAAACACTACACTCTTTTATGTTTATATCATTGCAAAAAACACCAAGCTTAACAAAACACCTTTTTAAATATAAATTTCTTTCTTTTAAGTTTATTTATTTATTTGAGAGAGACAGAGACAGTGCAAGTGTGAGAGGTCCAGAGGGAGAGAGAGGGAGAGGGAGAATCCCATGTGGCACTGAGCCTGACACAGGGCCTCAACTTACAAAACTGTGAGATCATAACCTGAGCTGAAGTTGGACGCTCAACTAACTGAGACACCCAGGCTCCTCTTAACAAAACACTTTTATGTTTGTAGAGTTTAATAGTACTTTCAGAGGAAATACACATAATATTAATATCTGTTCATACACTTTTGTGCATATGGACACTGACTGTTGAGTTATGTATAGGTAATTGTTCTCAGGTTGTTACAGGAATTATACCTAAGTGAAGTGATCAAATAACGAAGTAAGACAGCAACAAAAAGCATACTCTGTATACAGCACATGATGGATACATTGGGATGGATTGTTACCTACCTTTTGAGGTAACAGGTAAGGATGTAAGGACAGGATGTAAGGATATATGTATATGTATTGCATATGGGTATACATGTAGATACATGTATATGTATTGTACTGTGTTTAAGAAATGTAGCGCTGGGATATGTGGTCAGCTTAGGGCAGAATATTTAGGACATCAGTGTATGCTAGCTGACTTGAGAAGAAATTCTTCTCAACATCAGTGCTGAAGTTGAGTTTATCTCCTGGATGGAGAAAAGCTATACATCAATGCCATACCATCTTCCTCAAACAATCACTGACTATCATCTCAAATTAAGTTAGAAATTTTTAAACAAAAATCTATGCCTATTGATGATTAATAATATTACATTATCAAACTCATTTCTGTAATAATAAAGATGTTACTATATAATATAAACATATAGATCTTTAAATATGTTTATATTCCCAGCCAAGTTAAGTCATGTATTGGATATTTTGAATTCAAGTAGTCTTGAAATGTTAACCAATGAAATATTTCTTCAAATGAAATCTAATATTGAAATATAGTATCTAAAACACAAAAATGTGAAAGAGATCTGCTTGAAGTATTTACATAGACTACGAACACCAGTTACTCACTGTCATCCTCCAATACCCACCCCTGTTATTTTAGGGGAACTAGTCTCCTAGTTATCTGTTGCCTATAGTTTTAAAATTATTTTATTATTTGCCATTGTACAACATTATTTTTTCTCATTTTTATTTAAATTCCAGTTAGGTAGCATATGTGTAATATTAGTTTCAGCTGTAGAATTTAGTGATTCAACACTTACATACAACACCTGGTGCTCATCACAAGTGCCTTCCTTAATCATCATCACCTATTTAACCATCCCCCCTTCATCCCCCTCCCCTCTGGTAACCCTCAGTTTGTTCTCTATCTTCATGAGTATGTTTTCTGGTTTGCCCCCCCCCTTAAGTTTTGTTTGTTTTTTAAATTCCACATATTAGTATAATCATATGGTATTTGTATTTCTCTGATTTATTTCACTTAGCTTAATAGTCTAGCTCCATCTATGTTATTGAAAATGGCAAGACTGTATTCTTTTTAATAGCTGTATGGTAGGAACCCCTCCCTAAGGAGAGAGAAAAAAAATGAAGAAGAGAGGAGAGAAGACTTCAAGGTCACCTAGATATGCGCCCAGGTACCTACATCCTCCATGTTCTTGTAAACTGAGACAACTTAATCAGACTGCATGTTTATGTGTCTTACCATATATGGGAGACAAAGAAATAGAAAATGTATTAAAAAAACGATGCCATGTGATGTGGGCGGCTCAGTTCTTTGGGTACGAACCCAACTGAGCGGTGCCTGCACTTAACCATTGTTTCCTTGTTGATTTTCTGCTTAGATGATTAATGTAAGTGCCCATTGATGTGACTGGGGTGTCAAAGTCCCCTATTATTGTATTATTATCAATGAGTTTCTTTATGTTTGTGGTTAATTGTTCCATATATTTTGTTGCTTTCATGTTGGGGACATAAATATTTCAAATTGTTAGATCTTGTTGCATAGTCCCCTTTATTATGTATAGTGTCCTTCTTCATCTTTTGTTACAGTCTTTGGCTTAAAATCTAGCTTGTCTGATACCACATGATTTCATTCATATGTGAAATTTAAGAAACAACATATGGCAGTGAGGGAAAGAGAGAGAGAGATAAACAAACCATGAGAAATTCTTAGAGATAGGGAACTGAGGGTTTATGGAGGGATGCAAGGATGCAATGAGCTAAATGGGTGATGAAGATTAAAGAGGGTACTTGTTATGATGAGCACTGGGTTTTGTATGTAAGTGATGAATCAGTGAATTCTACTTCTGGAACCAATATTTTACTGTATGTTAACTAACTAGAATTTTAATAAAAATTTGAAAATAAAATAAAATAAAAATAAAATCTAGTTTGTCTGATAAAAAGTATTGCTACTCCAGCTTTCTCTTGATGTCTATTTACATGATAAATGTTCTCCAGCCTATAGGCAATATATAGATGGGTCTTGTTTTTTGTTTTTTAATCCATTCTGACACCCTATGTCTTTTGATTAGAGCATTTAGTATTTACATTCAGAATGGTTACAGATAGATATGAATTTAGTGCCATTTTATCACTTCTTTTGTCATTTCTGGAGATTTTTTTCTCTGACTTTCTTTCTTTGTCAATTTTGGTATTTCTTTTCCACTCACAGAGTGTCCTTTAATATTTCTTATAGGGCTGGTGTAGTGGTAACAACCTCCTTTAGTTTTTATTTGTCTGTTAAACTCTTTATCTCTTCTGTTGTGAATAATGGCCTTGCTGGATAGAGTATTCTTGGCTGCAGGTTCTTCCAATTCAGCACATGAATATATCATGCCACTCCCTTCTGGCTTGCCAAGTTTCTGTTAAGAGATATGCAACTACCCTTATGGGGCTTTCCCTGTAAGTTAGGGACTTCTTTTGACTTTCTGCTGCTAGTATTTCTTATTTATTACTATAGTTTTCACATTTAATTATAATAGGTCTTTGTGTTGGCCTACTCTTGATTTTTATGGGAGTTCTCTGTGACTCCTGGATTTAGATGTCTGTTTCTTTCCCCAGATTAGGAAAGTTTTCAGCTATGATTTCCTCAAATAAATTTTCTATCCCCTTCTCTCTCTGTTCTTCTTATGAGACTCCTTTAATACAAATACTATTATGTTTGATAGAGTCACTGAGTTCTCTATTTTCATGTTCCACAATTCTTCTTTCTCTTTTGTTCAACTTCATTATTTTCCATTATTTTCTTCTATACCACTTATTTCTTTCTCTACTCTTCCCATCTTTGTTTCATTGCACACAATCTGTCTCTAATCTCAGTTATATATTTTTCATTCCTATGTTTTAACTCTTTAATCACTGAGATAAGCGCCTCCTTGAAGTCTTCCTTTATTTTCTCAAGCCCAGTGAATATCCATATGATTGTTGCTTTAAATGATCCTTCAGGTATATTACTTCTATTTGTTTTGCTTAGATCTCTGGCCATGACCTTATCTTGTTGTTTAATTTGGGATGAAGTAAACATCTTGCATTTTGTCCAGGTCTCTGTCTTCTCTATGTCAGAAAAGCCTATTATGTTTCCTGCTCCTCAGAGTAATGGTTTTATGAAAAAGAGGTCATATGGTGATGAAGGACTGGTGCTTCAGGGAATGTCTACAGTGTGTGTTGTGTGCACTTGCTGCTGCATTTTGGCTGCTCTATCTTTCAGGCCAGTCCTCTGTAGATGCTCTCTGTGCCTGCAATGGGCAGGTTTTGATCATTGGCCAGAGTGTGGCAAGTTAAAAAATCTTAAGGTTTATTTATATTTTCAGAGAGAGAGAAAGAGAAACAGAGCACAAGGTGGGGAGGGGCAGAGAGAGAAGTAAACACAGAATCTGAAGCAGGCTCCAAACTCCAAGTTGTCCACACAGAGCCCAATGTAGGGCCCAAACTCATGAACCCTGAGATCATAACCTGAGCTGAAGTTGGATGCTTAACTGACTTAGCCACACAGGCGAGTAGCAAGTTTTAAGTAGGTGTGTTCAGGTCTGCTTGTTAAATGGAGCCCTGTTGCTACTTCCACTAGAAACGAAGCCTTGCAGAACTCTCTAGTCAGGAGACATGCTGTGGACAGGAGCTTCTGCTGGTCTTCTGGGAAAGAGGCCCACCATGCTGAGACTGAGGCCACCTTGACCAAGAGGAGACAAATTAGCAGAGCACAGGGGTATGGGACCTGGTGTAGCCAAGTTAGGCAGCCAGTATTGGCACTGTGCTGTTTACAGAAGGTGGTTCTATGTTTATGTGGAGGGGCAGGAGAGATAAATGCACCCAGACAGCCCCTATGTCCCTGAAGAGGGATCTCCATGCTTGCTGCTCTCAGGAAAACACTCTGAGCAAATAATCTCTCTGTGTGTTCCAGATGTTTTGCCCATGACTGTTTTCACATCCCAGGGCATGGGACTTGGAACAAGAAGCTAGGCAGCCAGTGTCCAGGTTAGCCACCCTCAGCAGGTGGCTCTTCATCTACTGAGGGTGGGGCAGGGAGATGGTGCCCACTGGCTCCTTTGTCTCTGGACATATCTGCCTTTCACAGAAATGCTCCAGAATGAGCAAATGATCTCCCCACTGCATGTCCAAGCCATTTTTCAGATTGTGCCATCCTCCCCACCCCCAGGGTTGTTTGCTTGCCTCCTCTCCAGGAGGAGATCTTTGCCTCCACAGCTCTATCCCAGCCAAACCTGCCAACCTTTGAAACTCATCTTCAAGACACACTGTTGCAAAACTCACTCTCATTTTCCCAGCAAATGGCTTTGGAGAAACATTCTCCTTGTGCATTCCCCTGTGTGCTCCTATCTCTATTGCCTTTCTCTATGACCAGAGCCCCTTCTTTACGTTGTCCACAGTCTGTTTCTCCCCAAAACCACGTCTCCACACTTCCTACCTTCCTCTTCTCTCCCTCTAGTTGTGTAGTTTGTTTGGTCAGTCCTCAGATTAATTTCATGAGTATTCAGAATAATTTGATAGTAATCTATTTGTGTTCGAGGAATGAGATGAGCCTAGTGTCCTCCTATTATGCCACCATCTTAGTTCTTTTTCTAGTTTTAAAATTACTGATAAGAATTCAGTGACAATCTGACATGCAAGTCTGATAGTAATAGTGTTTGGTCAGCTAATGACATTCTGGAAATTATTGAACCTGTTATCAATAGCCAAGCAAATTTCTGACTGATAGAATCCTGAAGTTAATATAATTTCAGGTAAAATTCAAATCAGATATTTGATATAGGTGTTATAACCAAAATACCATTTCCTTAGACTAAAAATAAATGTTGTATAGTTTATTATTCTTTACACTGTCTTTGTAAGCTTCTAGTTACTTAAAAGCCACTCTTCAAGTTCTAATATTCTAAAATTATATTATTTTATAGCAACCTGATAATCACACTACTATTTTTAGGGGAAACAATATATATTTCCTGAAGAATAAAGTTAAGAATTATAGATGTCATATCTCATTTTGGTTAGAAGTAAGCATCTTTCCAATATGGTCAATGGAAGATGTCACTTATGTTGAAAGTTTAAAATAATAAACCATATAAATATAAAATATGAAAAATTATATAATATACTTCGTATAATACACTTGGATTATTCATTTTTCTTTCTTAGGTTAAGGTATTATCTCATTTAATAAGGGATAATGATTAGATGTTAAACCTATTGCCAAGAATGTTTGGCCTAAATTTCCATTAAAAAAAAACCACTGTAGATATGATTCTATCCTAAGAAGAGAGGCAACGAGTCCTGTAATTCCTGGTGAAAACTATTGGACTCAGCAAAACATAAGGGAAGGCAACTGGGTTTAAATTTAATTGAAAAGTTTTTTTCAGCTTCATTGAGATGTAATTAACATATAACACTATGTAAATTTAAAGTATTATAATTCTACACCCAATTTCCAGTATTGGGGAAGATGATGTTTTCCAAGGAATTTTTGGACACCAGCTGGGTGTCCTATAATTCAACCTAATTCTGATACTATCTACTAAGAGATAGTGTGAGATCACATACTATCAGTGGGGATTAAAGATTCAGTCCTACAAGATTTCCCTCCCTGTCACTTCAAGCACCAATTGCAATCCCTAAATTATCTCCTGTGCTTCTTACCAACCAGCTAAAAATTGGAAATTCTGATTACTCCCTTCCTGAATTTCATTAATTTGCTAGAGCAACTCACAAAATACAGAGAAAAACTTTACTTACTAGATTACCACTTTTTACAAAGGATATAATAAGGCAAAGTATGGGGAGAGGGTACAGAGTTTTGATGCCTTCTCCTAGTATACCACTCCCCAGGAATCTCCAAGTGTTCATCAACATAGAATCTCTGACCCCCATTCTTTTGGATTTTTATAGAGGTTCAATACATAGGCATGACGGATTAAATTATTGGCCACTGGCAGTTGACTCAACTTCCAGTACTTCTTTCCTCCCGGAGACTAGAGGGGGGTGGGACTGAAAGTTCCAATCCTCTAAAAATATTGGGGTCTCCTGGCAAACAGCTCCCATCCTTAGGTTACTTAGGTGTTTCCAAAACTAGCTCATTAACATAACAAAAGACACCTTTACACCTCTCATCTCTTAGGAAAATCCAATGGTTTTAGGAGCTCTGTGACAAAAATGAGGATAAAAACCATTTATATATATTTCTTACTATATCACAATATTACAGGCATACAATGTGATGATGTGATACATTTATAAACTGCAAAGTGTTTACCACAATAAGGTTAGTTAATACATCCTCCACCTTACATAATTACCATTTTGTTATTGTTGTTATGGTGAGAACATTAAAACTCTACTCTCACAGCAACTCTCAAGTAAACAGCACAGTATTGTTAAAGCATAGTTACCTTATATCCCTGGAACTTATTTATCTTATAACTGAAAGTTTGTTCATTTTGACCAACACCTCCCCATTTCTCCCACCCTTCAGCTCCTGAAAATTACATTCTACTCTCTGCTTCTACAAATTTGATTTTTTCAAATTCCACTTGTGAGTGAGATTATAGTATTTGCTTTCCTCTAACATAATGCCGGCAAGGTTTTCTCTGTTGACACAAATGATGAGGCTTTCTTCTTTTTTATGGCTGAATAATATTTCTGTGTGTGTGTGTGCGTGTGTGTATCTCATATTTTCTTTATCAATTTATCTGTTCATGAACACATCTCTTGTTACTGTATCTTGCCTGTTGTGAATAATGCTGCAATGAACATGAGAGTGCAGATATCTCTTCAGTGATTTCATATTCTTCAGATACATAACCCAAAATGGGATTGCTGGATATATGGTAGTTCTATTTTTAATTTTTTGAGGGCCTCCCATACTGTATTCCATAATGGCTATACCAATTTATAGTCTCACCAATGAGGGATTAGGGCTCCCTTTTCTCTGTATTCTACCCAGCATTTGTTACCTCTTGACTTTTGATGATAGCCAATTTATCATGTGTAAAAAAATGTCATTGTAATTTTGATTTGCACTTCCCTAAAGATTCAATTTCTCTGCCTATTTTTTAATTTGATAGATTTTTGCTATTGAGTTTTAGACATTCCTTACATATTTTGGATTTTAATGACTTATCGAACATACTTTGTTTTTTTTTTTGTTTTTTTTTAAAATTTTTATTGTTTTATTTATTTCTAGGAGAGAGAGAGAGACAGCGTGAGCAGGGGAGGGTCAGAGAGAGAGGGAGTCGCAGACTGAAACAGGCTTCAGGCTCTGAGCTGGCAGTCAGCACAGAGCTCGACGCGGGGCTCGAACCCACGAACCGCGAGATCATGACCTAAGCGAAAGTCGGACGCTTAACCGACTAAGCCACCCAGGCGCCCCCGAACATACTTTGGATATAGTAGATATGCTTGGATATATTTTCTCCCATTTAGTAGGTGCCTTTTCATTTTGTCGATTATTTCTTTTGCTCTGCAGAAGCTTTCAGTTTGATGTAATCCTACTTATTGATTTTCGTGTTGTTTTGGTGTCATATATAAAAAAATATTGTCAAGACCTATAGCAAAGAGGCTTCTCCTTTATTTTCTTCAAAAATTTTTTTATAGTTTCAAGTCTCATATTTAAGTCCTTAATCCATTTTGATTTAGTCCTTAATCCATTTTGAGTTAATTTTGTGAGTAATGTAAGTCAGGGTTCCAATTTCATTCTTTGGCATGTGAATTTCCAGTTTTCCTAACATCATTTATTGAAGACACTATCTTTCCCCATTGAGCACTCTTGGCTACAATTTCAAGTATTTGTTGACCATTTATAGTGGGTTTATTTCTGTACTTTTGATTCTGTTCTATTGCTCTATGGGTCTGATTTTAGCAAGTACCTTACTGTTTTAATTACTACAGCTTTGTAATATAGTTTGGATACTGGAAGTATGACGCCTCCAACTTTGTTCTTAGGATTGCTTTGGCTATTTGGGGTCTCTGGTGGTTCCATATGAATGTGAGGATTCTTTTTTATTTGTGTTAAAAATTCCACTGGAATTTTGATAAGGGTTACATTGAATCTATAAATGGCTTTGGGTAGTACAGATATTTAAAACATTACTTCTTCTGATCAGTGAACATGCAATATCTTCCATTTACTTGTATCTTCTTTAATATCTTTAATCAATATATTATATTATTCACTATATAGATCTTTCACTTCTTGGTTAAATTTATTACTAAGTATTTTATTGTTTTTATGTTGTTAAAAATGGGACTGTTTTCTTGATCTTTTTTCAGATAGATTATTGTTAGTATATAAAACAAAACAAAATTCTGTATTTTGATTATATATCCTGAAATTTGAATGAATTTGTTTTCAGGTCTCACAGTTTTTTGGGATAGTGTTTAAGATTTTTTATTTACAAAATTATGTCACTGACAACCAGAGACATTTTTACCTTTTTCCTTGCTAATTAAGATGCCTTTTTACTTCTTTGGCCAAATTGCTTTAGGAAGGACTTCCAGTACTGTGTTGAATAAGAGTGGTGGGAAAGGACAACCTTGTCTTGTTCCTGATCTCAAAGGCAAAGCTTTCAACATTTCACCATTGAGTATGAATATTAGGCTGTGAGTGTGCCAAATGGAGCTTTATGTTCAAGTATGTTTCTTCAATACTCAATTTATTGAGTGTTTTTATCCTGAAACGATATTGTATTTTGTCAAATGCTTTTCCTGAATCTATTGAGATGGACATATGATTTTGCTTTTCATTCTATTAATATCATGTATCACATGTATTGATTTGCCTATGTTGAATCATCCATACATCCCAGCAATAAATCCCACATAGTCTTGGTGAATGATCCTTTTAATGTGTTGTTGAGTTCACTTTGCTAATATTTTGTGGAGAGTTCTTGTATCTATATTTATCAGGAATGTTGTTTATAATTATTTCTTTTAGTCTCCTTATCTGGCTTTGGTATTAGGATAATGCTGGAAGAATTTGAGAATTAGTATTAAGTTTTTTTAAATGTTTGGTAGAATTCACCTGTGAAACTATCTGATCCTAAACTCTTCTTTTTGGGGAAGTTTTTGATTACTGATACAATCTCTTGTGTTATTATTGGTCTGCTTAGATGTTCTCTTTCTCATGATTCAGACTTTATTGTATATTTCTAGGAATTTATCCATTTCTTCCAGGATGGCCAATTTGTTGGTATAAAACTGTTCATACTAGTCTCTTAAAGATTCTGTATTTCTGTGGTACCAGTAATAAAGTCTCTCTCTCTCTCTTTTTTTTTTTTTTTTTCTTTGGAGCATCTCGGTGGCTCAGTTCGTTAAGCATCCAACTTTAGCTCAGGTCATGATTCATGGTTCATGAGTTCAAGCCATAGGTCAGGCTCTGCTGTCAGCAAGTAGCCTTCTTTGGATACTCTGTCTCCCTCTCTCCTTGCTCCTCCCCTTTCTCTCTCTCTCTCTCTCAAAAATAAACAATAAAAAACATAAAATCTCTTTTCTTTTTATAATTTTATTTGAGTCCTCTTTTTTTTTGTCTTGGTAAATCTAGATAAAGGTTTATCAATTTTGTTTATCTTTTCAAGAAACCACTTCTTAGTTTTGTTGATCTTTTCTATTGTTATTTCTGGTCTCTATATTATTTGCCTCTGCCTTCCTCTTAGTTATTGCCTTCTTTCTGCTACCTTTGAACTTAGATTACTCATGTTTTTCTCATTCCTCAAGGTGTAAAGTTAGGTTACTTATTACAGATATTTCTTTTATCTTAATTTACTACTATAAACTTTCCTCTTAACACTGCTTTGGTTAAATCTCAGTTTTGATATGTTGTTTACATATTTTTCTGTTTCAATATATTTTTTTGAGGATGGAAACCATATTTCCATTATTTTCAGTTTATTTATTTAGTATAATTTATTGTCAAATGGCTTACATACTACACCCAGCTCCCAACAAGTGCCCTCTTCAATGCCCATCACATATTTCCATTTTCATTTCATCTTTGACCTACTGGTTGTTTAGGAGTATGATTTTAATTTTCAAAATTTGTGAATTTTCTAGTTTTCTTCCTGTTATTGATTTCTAGTTTCTTACCACTGTGGTTGGAAAAGATACTTGGTATAATTTCAATCTTTTTAAACTTTGCTGAGACTTGTTTTATGGCCTAACATATATGTTCTTTCTTAAGAATGTTCTATGTGTCCTTAAGAAGAATGTATATTCTGCTGTTGAATGAAATGTTCTGTATATGTCTGTTAGTTGCATTTGGCCTAAAGTATAGTTCAAGTCCAATGTTTTCTTATTGATTTTCTCTCTTGATATCTATGCATTGTTGAAAGTTGGTATTGAGGTCTCCTAATATTATTATATTTGTATTACTCTCTTCAAATCTGTTATTGATGATTAATATATTTAGGTGCTCTGATCATATGTAATATACACAAAATTTTACTATCTTCTTGATGAATTGACCTTTTTATAATTATATAATAACTTTCTTTGTCTCTTGTTAATAGTTTTTTACTTAAAGCATATTTTGTCTCATGTAAGTATAGCTATTCCTATTCTCTTTTGCTTTTGTTTAGCATGGAATTTATTTTCCAGCCCTCACTTTGAGCCTATATGTATTCTTGAAGGTGAAGTAAGTTGCTTGTAGGCAGCTTATAGTTGGGTCTTGTTTTTTTTATCCACGCAGTCTCTTAATGCCTTTTGACTAAATGATCTATTTAATCTACATTTGAAGTAATTATTGACAAGTAAGGACTTATTGCCATGTTGCTAATTGTGTTTTGTAGTTCCTTTTCTCCTTTCTTTCTCTTTTACTGTCATCCTCTGTGAATTTTCCATAGTAGTATATTTGCTTTCCCTCTCTTCATCTTCATCCTCTGTAGGCTTTTGTTTCATGGTACCCGTGAAGCTTACTTGAAACATCCTATAGATATAATAGTTTACTTTAAGCTCATAACAATTTAACATTGGTGGTACGGGCAAACTGTACCCTTTTATTTTCTTCTCACATATTATATGTTTTTGAAATCACACTGCATTTTTTTATATTGTGTATCCATTAACAAATTCTTGTTTCCATAGTTATTTTACTCTCCTCCTTTAACCTTTATGCTAGACTTAAGTGGCTAACACATCATAAGCCTTAGAGTATTGTGATCTGACTATATACTTGCCTTTACCAGTGTTTATTTAATTTCATGCTTTCATGCTACTAGTTAGCATTCTTTAATTTTAGCTTGAAGAACCCCTTCTCAGCCTTTTTTATAGGGTGGGTCTAATGGCATTGAACTCCCTTAGCTTTTGCTTATTTGGGAGAGTCTTTATCTTGCTTTCATTTCTGAAGGACAATCTTGCTATTCTTGGTTGAGTTTCTTTCTATGAGAACTCCAAATATATCATTCTATTCTCTTCTGGCCTGCAAGATCTCTGCTGAGAAATCCAAGGATAGCCTTATGCGAATTCTCTTGTATTAGTTTTTTTTTTTTTTTCTTGCTGCATTTAAAGTTCTCTTGTCATCTTTGATTTCTGAGAGTTTTATTATAATGGGTTTTGGAGAAGTTTATTTGGATTGGAATTTTGAGGTGATATATTAGCTTCATAAAGTTGGATGTCCAGATCTCTTCCTAGGCTGGGAAATGCTCAGACATTATTCATATTAATAAGCTTCCTACCTACTTTCTTCCCCAGAACCTAATGATACAAACATTGTTTGTTTAAATGGTATCCCATAAGACCTGTAAACTTTTACATTACTTTTCATCTTGTTTTCTTTTTGCTCTTCTAACAGGATATTCTCCAGTGACCTGTCTTCAAGTTTATTAATTCTTTCTTCTTGCTGGTCCAGTCTGATGTTGAAGCTCTCTACTGAATTCTTCAAACTGATCATTGTTTCTTTGGCTCCAAATTTGTTTGGTTCTTTTATTTTTTAATTAAAAATTTTTTAAGTTTATTTATTTATTTCAAGAGAGGCAGAGACAGCATGAGTGGGGGGATCAGAGAGAGGAAGAGAGAGAGAGAGTCTCAAGCAGGCTCTGGGTTGCCAGTGCAGAGCCCAATGTGGGGCTTAAAGCAACAAAGCCATAAGATCATGACTTGAGCCAAAATCCAGAGTCAGATGTTTAATCTACTGAGCCACCCAGGTACCCCTGTTTGGTTCTTTTATATGTTTTCTATCTTGTTGAACTTCTCTTTTGTTTTGTATTGTTTTGTTGATATTGTTCAATTATCTCTTGGTATTCTTTTGTAGCTCTCTGAGCATCTTAAAATAATTATTTGGCTTCTTCCTTGTCCCTAGTCATCTCTATACATCTCAGTTTTTCCAATCTCTGAGTGGGGTAAAACCAAAGCAGGACCCTCCTTCAGTGCTCTGAAGGCTGGAGAAGCTAGTCACTTATCCCATTCTTCCTTCTCTGTAAGGAGAACTCTGTCTAGCTGGATTGTTTCTTCTTGGTGCTGAGAAATGCCAGCTTGTGGGATAAGATGATGTAGGCAAAATGCAGCTGTTCTCCTTTCCTTTTGTGCAGTTATTCTCAGTTTTTTGTTCCACTGAATGATTAAAGTTTCTTAAGTAGGTTCTCCCAGATCTGTTTTTGTTTTTGGATAGTTGTCTAATGGTTGATCTTTGTCATGGATGGAGGCTAAGATCTCCTACTTTGCCATCTTTGCAATATCACTCTTTTTGTTTATTCTTACATAGTAATAAATACCTGGATATTTGTAGATAACTATCTAACTAAATGTCATTTAATTTTTTTCCTAGGTATGGTTCTATGCAGTCTAGACATGAGTAGATGGGAAATATTTTGCATTCAATTTGTTGCTATGTCTATGGAATTAAAATTATTGGATTATTCTGTTGTTTTGAGGATGTCCTGAGGGGCAATTCAAACTGTCGTTCAATTGACTGTGCCATGTAAAAGAGCTTACTGATTTTAATGTGATCAGGAAAATAGTAATTTCACTCATTACACATAGAAAGAGACTATATTGTTTTCAATGACCTTTTAAGCTAGTTTTTTTTTTTTAAGTCTATCTTCTAATAGAAAAAAATGTTTTTTGGAGTAGACTGTAGTAACCTTTTAAGCCATGAAGGTGTTCCTTTAAATAATGAAGTAGTGATTTACAAAATGGTGACTCAAATAATTAAATTACTAAATGATATCCAATAAGTCAAGAGAATAAACACAGCTTCTCAAAGATCCTAATTTCCAGGGTATAGTTTATATATTAATAGATGATGTTTTTATATAATTTTAGATAGTTCATCATTGCATGGCAAAATTTATTTATCAACATAAAAATGCAAGGATATTTATTATAATGCAAGGATATTGAAAAGAGAAATTATTACATGCTTAAGTTTGAAAACTACTTTATTGCCATTTCATTACTATGATTATGCAAGTTTCTATTAATCTCCTAATTTTACTGTTGAATAAGCTGAGACATGAAGAGGCTAAGTTACTTTTCCGAATTTATAAAGTGAATTGGTAGCAAAACTGGAATTACTTACGGTGTCCCCACTGCATTGCTTTCTTCACTGAATCACTTTGCATTTCTGCTTTGTGTGTGAGGATTGTTTTACATTAATTAAAGAGCTTGACAATAAACATTCATTTACTCATTTTTGCTTTTTATAATGAAAAATGTTCAGTTGAATGCAAGAAAAAAAGTCTTTACTTTGGCATTCACATTAGCCCAAAACAGCTGAACTGGATTTTTGTCAAACTTGGCAAGGACTGAAGTCTGACAGAGAATAAACTCATGCCAAATTCTATTTGAAATTAAATGTTCTGCCAAAGTTATAAGCTACTGAAAATTGGGACTTCACGTTAATCTGTCATTTCAATATACTATACCAATATCTCATAAGATTTCTTATTCTAAAAAGTAATGCTGATGTTATTATAAAACTTACATGGTATGCTAAGTTTCTCTGGACTTCCCAGAGAAAAGGACTCTTTGGAGTTTAATCATTTGGAGATTCATTAGTTATTCCATTTATATTTTATGTTTTTTATTGTTGTCTTTCCTCATACGCAGCTTTTTCCATCTTTGCTTTGACTCCCTTTCCATGTTTAAATCTAGTTTTACTGTTTTCTTGCTTTCATTTCATTTTTAGGTGAAATACCTTAGAAATATCTAGGTGTTCTGTCTTTTGAGCAACTCCATATATGTATGAATTTTTGGCATATGCCTTGCTGTCCACTAAAGACAAAATTGTTAACTAACATCTCCTACCCCTGACTGCTTTCTTCTCCTTTGCTCTTCACTAGAGGAAGGATCATATTTTCAGTTGAAACTACCCTTAGAAATGAAAAAGAGTTGAATAAGTATATGCAATGTATTTGCCAAGAATTTTATTTTATTTATTTTATTTTTTTAAGTGTTTATTCTTATTTTTGAGAGACAGAGAGAGACAGAGTGCGAGCAGGGCAGGGGCAGAGAGAAAGGGAGGCACAGAATCAGAAACAGCCTCCTGACCCTTAGCTGTCAGCACAGAGACCGATGTGGGGCCCGAACTCATGAACTGTGAGATCATGACCTGGGCCAAGGTTGGACGCTTAACTGACTGAGCCACCCAGGTGCCCCCCCCCCCCTTTAAAGTGTGTATTTGCCAAGAATTGTAAAACAAGAATAAACTACTTAGATTTTTGGAAAAATTAAAAGCCCAACAGGTGAGAACATATTAAAATAGTGTTTTCCTGAAACCAATTAAATGCCTCACAGTTAGAATGCTGCCAATTACTTAATGACTTACAGAAGCTCGATGCCCAGCCCTTCTGCCTGCCTCCATACTCTAACCTGTGTCATAAAGAAGATATTTGGGCATCCCCATTGATTATCCTTTCCCCCCAACCCTCACACTGCAACCCTTCTAATTCTAGTCCTAAGTGTTTCTTGATGCATTTCCTTTCTCTCTCTCTCTCTGTTGCCATTTCCATTTTCTTAATCAGAATCTCACCTTGATTACTGCAAGAGATGTGGTCTTCTTGCTTTTGTACACACTTTCCTCCAGTAAAATCTTTTTATGCCTCCCAAGTGATCTTTTAAAGAGGAAAAGTCTGATCTCTCCCTTGATTAAAATCCTCCCATAGTCCTTTAGTGCATTCATGATAAAATCTGAACACCCAACTCTGCTATCTAATACCTTCCACTCTTGGCTGTGGCTTCCACTACAGATTAATATCCTGCCAGTCCTGTATTAAACTTTACATTGTAGTTTTCCTGTAGCTTTTGTGTATACTGTGCTATGCCACAATGAAACTTCAAGCTGTAGTTATGTTGTAAAATCCACTCTTAAATTATTCTTTTATCTGAATAATTCATGTACATTTTTCAAGATTGAACAAAGGCATGTATACTCAAGGATGCCTCCTTCTCTGTCTACCCTAGGTGCTGGTAAGTGCCTTTCATCCTGTAATATTTGCATCACTGTACTCAACACACTGTAAAAGAGTGTCTTGTACCCTAGCTGTCTCCCTTATTAGATTATATGGTATTTGAGGACAGAAGATGTTTTGTTTAGCCTTGAAAGTTAGCTTCCCATAGTGCTTGGTATATGGTAGATACTCAGTATAAATAACTGAATAAATCAACGAATGAACAGATCTCTTTCTTCTTTGTTCTCCCTTATGTTCATTATTCCTTCATTTTTTCTTACCTGGCTCAAGACAAAACTTCACATTTCTATGTGAGAATTTATTAAACATAACCTTTAGAGAAAAAAAGCTGCATCATAAATAATAATTATGTTAGAGTATATTATTTGGTGGGTTGTATTCCAAAACATTTACAAACATGATCTCACCTAATCGTAATAAAGCCCCCTAATCGTGCCATTGATAGTATCAATTTGTAAATGGAATAAACCAAACCACAGCTTCAGTAGGTTAAATAGCTTATCTGACCAAGATCCTCTAGCTAGAAAGAGACAGAATCCATATTTAATTCCAAGCTAATTATAAATGCTTGTCTCCTAAGAGCTACACTATACTTATTTTATCCTAAAATCTCCTTGTATCATCTTGCTATAATTAAAACTACTGGTCCCAGTACAAATTAGTTAGTTGGAAAAAATCACTAAAAAACCATCAACAATAAGCCTTTTCAATGACACAGAAAACTTCTGTTTTATATATTTTGTGATTTGTTTATAGGGCAGGGAAAAGGTATAATGCTTAAAAGCAATTCATTTATTTGACTGATATTTGTTTGTTTGCTTTTTATTCATCTGCTTTGTAGATTTAGACTTCATTTGTTTGTTATCCTTTTTCCACTGCTTTTCCCAATACTTCTTTAAGTGGTAAGCTCTCACAACTCTGAAAGAGGAAAGGAGCTGTTGAATGCATCAGAATGGGATCAGTTGCAGTTTTAATACTCTTTCTATTTTTGTCTTTTTGGGGTTTCAACAGCCCTTCCTTCCTCTCTTGATGGTTTCGAAGATTACTTTTTAAGCTAATTATATTACCACAGTGTATAATAAAAAAATGCTAGAGGCACTTTTATGACAACAGAATCTTTTTTGTTCCTTTTTGACATTAGCAGCTGAGATTGTTACGAAGAAGAAGCATTGAGAAAAAAGGGAAACATGATAACAATGATAAACACTTACTTGGGGAATGAGGGAGATACACAGCCAATTTAATTCATTCTTAGTGACCCAGGCAGACCCTTGAGGCTAAAATGGCTAGAAGATTACATGGCTCCAGGGATGGAGTAGAGATGGGGATAAGGAAGTAAGGAAGAGACTTCTTCCCGGGAACATCATGAAAATTTGGACATGATCTCAATAAGATTTCTTTCTAGCCTTCTCATACTCTGTTCTAATATTTCCATGTGGTGATTATTCATACAGTTTAGGTAAGCATTTTTATATTAATTTTCTACCATATGCTCAAGGTAGAGTTGCCAGATAAATCAAATAAAAGTACAGGACAACTAGTTAAATTTGAATTTGAACTATGATACACTTATATATATATATATATATATATGTATACACATATATATATATGACCCATGATTCTTATACTAAAAAAGGTGTTTATTTGAAATTAAATTGAACTTGATGTCATGTATTTTATCTTGCAACCTTTATCCAGGAGCTCTTTCAGTTTATGTATGTAGACATAGCACATATTTCTGTGAGTATACACAATATACAATAGGAAAGGAAATATAGAAGGAATTTAAAATCTGTCTAAATTTTCACAAATCAGGGGCACCTGGGTGGTTCAGTTGGTTAAGCGTACGACTTCAGTTCAGGTCATGATCTAACAGTTCATGGGTTCGAACCCCGTGTCGTCAGACTCTGTGTTAACAGCTAGCTCAGAGCCTGGAGCCTGTTTCAGATTCTGTGTCTCCCTCTCTCTCTGACCCTCCCCCGCTCATGCTGTCTCTCTCTCTCTCAGAAATAAATAAAACTTTAAAAAAAAAGAAAAATTAAAAAAATAAATTTTCACAAATCAGTTTTGGTGCCTGAATGGAGTTGTGAGAGATGTCATTTTACCACTAGGTTTTGTTTATTAATTGATTGAAAGGTATCTATAGGCTTCACATTTTCTGCAGTCCCTCATGATGGTTAGTCTTGATATATTTAAAGTTCCTGGCTGATAACATAAAGCAAATCTCTAGTTCTATTAAGTATACAAAATTCAGCATACCTAGAAAATGGGCCCCACTGATGCTTTATCTTAAAAGGAGCACTCCTACCAGAGAAGGTGACTTTAAAATTTGACTGGACTTAGTCTGTAAGATTTTACTTTTAAATCCTAAAAGAGTTTTGTTTTGTTTTGAGATTTGTTGTGTGTAAACAACTCGGTTATTCTTTGATATTTGTAGAATTCAGGGCTAGTTTAAGCCCTTTGGATTCTTAAGAACTGCTAAGATTATGGTTATGTCTTTACCCCACTGTCCACTCAATAATACACAATTTAAAACAAAGAAACACCAAACTATAAAATATCAATAGAAACACCAAAAATATTTTCTTGTCACATTTTTGGAAATATCAAATTTGTTCCAATTAACTTTGGTGCCTCTACTTTGCTGGTGTCCTAAACATATATTTTGCTATCATACAATCCATCATTAGTATTATTCTCATTATGAAATAAGCAGTAAACTACTTATTAAGTAGTTTATAAATATAAATAAAAATGACTAAGAACAACATATAAATCATGCTCATTCATAATTAAATCTTTAGTATTAACTACTTGTGATAACTTTGTATTGTGTCTATTTACCTAAAGTGAAACTACATTTTCCAGAATTCCCTTCCCTGTAGGCACAAGCCACAAGATATTTTGTGTAAGATCTGGAGGCAGATCTTAAGTTATGAATATTGATGCAGATTACCAGGTACTGTGGAAGCTTATTTACCTCATTACTGACCTACTAACTCATTTCAATAGAGTGGAGAACCAGAGGACCATCCTGCTTCTTCAAGTTTTGGGTCAAGTTTAGTGCAGCAATATGGCAAAGAGTGCCTCCTTCTTCTATAGTCATTGTGGCATCATGATTGTAGCTAGTGACAGACGAACACAAATTCCACTCTGTCCTTACATATTCCAGTAGTCACCCTCTCCCAAATCCAATCTGTCTGTCTTTTCACTTCATTTCCCAACTGCTAGCCTGGGTAACCTAGAGACAGAACAACAAACAATACCTGCATAGGCTGATCTATGCCTGATCTATGTCAAACCCTTTGACAATGGTTTGAGGTCCAACTCCTATAAACGTATCAGCATTCCAGATCACTTGTAGTATGTTTGCTTCTCTGATAGAACTCTGACTGATACATAGTCCTCATCAGATTAATGGGGGAGACAGACAAGATTTGTATGAAAATGTCTATTCTGAGACATCTTCTTCATACCTCTTCCTGGTTCTGTGTTTTGTTTTCCTCTAGATTTCTGAGCTTGCCAATGATCCATGTTTCATGTTACAGTAGGACAATTAGTAATGAATTATCATTTTTTGTCAGAAGTGGATAAAAATAAATACCATTCCAATTACCATCACTGTCTATAGTTGGTTTATTAAAAGATTTACTTAAATTCAATT
Organism: Crocuta crocuta; assembly: GCF_008692635.1. Taxonomy (NCBI): domain Eukaryota; kingdom Metazoa; phylum Chordata; class Mammalia; order Carnivora; family Hyaenidae; genus Crocuta; species Crocuta crocuta. The sequence goes on along the minus strand of NW_027527437.1, from coordinate 598,428 downwards.
AGTTTCTGCTTCAGAGTGTCTTCTGAAGCTCTATAGTTAATTTATCTTAGAGTTTTAGAAAGAAAAAAAGTATGATTTAGGAATAAAATAAGTCCCAGATAGAATAATCTACATAATAGAAAATTTGCTTGTCATATTAATGAAGTTTTGGGGTAATGGGGTGTTTGTGGGGTCTAGAGCTGATGGCCAAGAAAGGATTCTTGATGTCTTTGGTGTAAAAAAAGTGATTTTTTTAAAGCATGGGGATAGGACCTATGGGCAGGAAGAGCAGCCCTGGGATTGTGACAGGTAACTCATTATATATGCTTAGGTTGTGAAGGGATCAGGGATGAGAGTATGCCTCTAAGGAATTTTTTGAAGCAAGGTTTCCAGGACCTTGAGGGGCTAGCTGTTGCTAGAGTAACACCATTTACCACCATTTAATAAAACCTCAGTCATGAGACCTTGCAGATGTATATAGGGGGAGTATGATTGCCAGCATATATCTTGGGGCAGCGGAGATAAAGGAAATAGCCTTACAGGATCCTCGAGATTGGGACAATGTTAAGTCAAGATTCTCTTTTGCCCCTAGCAGGGTGTTGTCATCCAGGCAGCTTAGCTCCTAGAGGAAGGTCACTTCTGGTTTCAAGGACTTGTCAATGGGCTATAGGCAGTTAGGGAATTTAATTTTTCATTTACCTTACTTTCCTACATTACCATGGCAAGCACTTAAACTGCTTTCCTTTGTTCTAGGGTAGCCAGGAGTGTCCAAGGAATATCGCACAGACCCCACCTGGGATATAAGAGGGTGCTAGCTTGTGCTTTGCCCCTAAGACTTCCTCATGCTCCCTCCTCAGTATATCAACTTTAAATGGTATTGATGGGGTTTAACAGCAGTGAGGGTCCACACTGATGGCCAAGTAAGAATTCTTGAGATGTCTTTGGTGCAAAAGGTGGTGTCATTAAAGCACGGGGACACAGGACCCTGGGCAGAAAGAGTTGCAGTGGGGTTGTGAAGAGTGACTAATCTTATACTGTGGAACTGGGGGAGGTAAAAGCAAAAGGGAGGCCTGCAGAAGGACTTTCATATGCTAAAGAAGACTCCTAAAATGGAGGCCTTGCTATTGTCAAGCTGTTTGTTTTCTCTCTAGTAAGGTGTTAACATTAACAGTAGAGAGTTCCTGGAGAAATGTTCTATTCTGTATTTGTCTCAAGTATTTGTCAATGGGATATAGGTTATAAAGAAATTTAATTTTACCTGCTATTTCCTTCTTGTCTTTATTTCTCACGTCACCATGGAGGGTAGGGTGATGTTGGGACTCTAGGTAACTGAGACGATAGGTTTCTGAAGATTAGGCTATTAATAAGATTGTGTTTTTCTTGTAATTTACTAAAGACATATGTCCTGCAGGACTGTGATCTCTATCAGTTAACCATTTGCTCTTTTGTTTTTTAACTGATTCTTTTTAAAAAAGGTTTATTTATTTATTTATTTTGAGAGAGAGAGAAAGCTCCGGTGTAGAGGACAGAGAGAGAGAGAGAGAGAGAATCTCAAAATCTCAAGCAGGCACCACAGAGAGCACAGAGACTGATCTGGGGTCTGAACCAGACCTAGGGCCCAAACCTGACCTGGGGCCTGAACCCAACCTGGGGCCCAAACCCACGCACCTTGAGATCATGATCATGACCTGGGCCTAAGTCAGACTAATGAGAGAGCATGAGGCAGGCTGAAGGGCAAAGCACAAGCTAGCACACTGCCACCCCCCCCCAAGGTGGGATACACATGATAATTCTTGGACACTCCCTGCTATCCAAAAACCAGAAAGGACAAAAAACAAGTGGTTAAACTGATAAGAGTCTCTACCAGTTTATCAGAAAAGGGCAATCCCATCAGTAGCCTAAAGCCCAGGAACTCCTTACTGTCTTAATGTTAATGCTTTGCTAAAGGGAAAAACAACATTAGCTTGACAATAGCTAGGCCTCCAGTAAGTCTTTAGCATGTGAAAGTCTCTCTGGAAACTTCCTCTAGACTTTATCTCCCCAGACTCCAAAAAAGGTCATCCCCCAACATTTGCAGTGCAGCTCTTCCTGACCATGGTTCCTATCCCTGTGTTTTAATAAAATCACCTTTTTGCACCAAAGATTGTCTTCAAGAATTCTTTCTTGGTCATCAGTTCTGGGCCCCATGAACCCCTCATCACCCCAAAACTTCATCAAGACACTTAAATGACTGAGCTACCCAGGTACCCCTATCAGATAATCACTTGTTTTCCCCTTTCCTTTGTTCTTGGGCAGCCAAGAATGCCTGAGGAAAGTCATATATGTCTCACCTGGGCTGGGGGTGTTGTTAGCTTGTGCTTTGTGTTCAGCTTGCCTTAAGCTCTCTCATCAGTACAACATCCTATATTTGTAGAAAATTTAAAAGTAGAAATAATAAGCAATAAATATAATTGCTACCATTTAATGAATGTATACTGTGTGCCAAACATTTGTGAGATATTTTACATACATTGCCATTAGTACTTACACAACACTGGAGGTTAAGCATCCCATTTTATGAGGGAACAGAGTTCATAGAGATGATGTGATTTGCCTAAAGTCACATAGATAACAACTGGGAGACCAAAGATTCTATCAAGGTTGGTCTGAGTTCAAAAACATTTCCTATCTAGTGTGTTCCTGTTCAAAAGCTAATTCGCCTGGTGTGCACATTTTATTTTATCAAAAAGACCTGTAATTATTATTTTTGAATATGTTCAATAAGCTTTTATTGAACACCACATTCATGTAAAACATTGGGCCATAATCTGAGCTTATAAGAATAGAAAAACATATGATAATATCCTCCAATTATCATTTTCAGAAAGTCACGATGCTTCTTATGAAAAATATTATTTGTAAATTAAATTATAGTTACACTTCATGGATTAAATTCTCCATTTTTCAGAAGAAAATTAAGTTTACAAAAAAAGTAGTAAAAAGTATAATGTGTATATAATATCCTATATGAAGTTTAAAAACACATGTAAAACCACAAAAGGAGAAGAGATTTAGGCATGAATCAAAATACTGCATTCAGTGAATTAAACTGGCTATAGATAATCAAAGTATCTCACTATATATTTTGTGAAATCCCTTCACCATCACCTGAATTATTTCAGAAAAAAAATTTTCTACTGGGTTATTTAGGTTCATTTTGCTTTAAAAAACAGATGTAGACTCAACTTAATAACAAACACTTTCATTGTTTTTCCTAATAACAAGTCTAGACTCTGGAGGTTGGCTTATACACTTATCCTTTTAGATATTTTTGATGCAATTATATTTCTGCAGCACTATATTGACATATTTAGCCCAATCCCTCTCAGGATTAATCATCTCTATCCCATTTTCTTAGTCAGTGAAAAGTAATTTAATTTTTTGCTAAAACTTATTTAAATAAAAATGTTTACAATTTGTTTTTCCTTTAAAATGCTTGCTAGTGAAAATGAAGATTAACTAGCATGACTTCTAATAGAGTTTTCATAATTTAGATTTAAACCTAATATTTGAATTAGTTGAATTCATTTAGAGTAGGAGAAAGTTGAAAATGTCAAAGAACGAAGAAAATATCAAATATTAGAGAACTAAAAGAGTAATAACCTCATGTGGGGATAATCTAAGGATAGAATTGTTTAACCTGTGTTTTTATTCAATATTAACTAATCTGTTTTTGGAATGTTTTGAATGAAAGCACTGAAAGTATTAAGAAAACACAATGCTGAAAGTATGTTAAGATTCCTCTACAATTAGCAGAGTTCTTTGTCATTCTGGCAGTGCTAAAATAATCCCTTACTAACTGCTTAAACCCATGTCAAAATGTCAGCAGAGGTGTTTTTCCCCCCTAATACTCAGAATCCTATATAAATGTTAAACAGGGGCATTAAGCTCATTAAGACTATGCCACTGGGTGATTCCTGAGGGTGTTCAACCTAGAGAAAAACTAAATTATAGAAGTTACTTCAGCACCTCTTTGATTTTAAACCAAACTACTAGTTGTAAAAAGAGGAGACACACTGTTTGTCAGCCAGTCAGCCATTAACACTGAGGGGACAGAGCAGGAAGCAGAAGCAAGGCTGTTCTGACCTAAGAGTTCTTGCCTAGGAGTTGGAAATTACTCAACAGGTGTGCTAGGGCACTTCAGGTAAACCACTTGAGCTCTTTTTATCTTGACTTCTTAGAAGTTAAAATTATGAGAACACTGACCTTACTGTACACAACAGTTGGGAAAAATCACTAATAAATTCATGGTAAAGCTTTCTAAGAACATTGGGTGCTAAATCATATACAGAGATAATTGTTTTCATCTCTTCGCTTGCTTAAGAATAGTGTTTTACTCACAATGTTTGGAAGCCATAATAAACAAATTGTTAGAAAAATGATGACTTTCTTTAGGATGGCTTCATCTAGAAGAAAATGAAAAGCCCAAATGACTTAAAAAATGAGACTTTGTTATCTGACATTACTAGCTGTCTGAACAGAGTGATTGGAGGGTTGGTTTGTTCAGAGACTCAATGATGTCATCAAAAATATGGCTCCATCATCTCTTCTCTTTGCCATCCTCAGCAAACTATTCTTCTAGTTACAAAATAATGGCTGAGGTTTTAGGTATCACTGGCAGAGCAAGCAAAACAGAGCGGAAAGAAAAGCATTAGTTTTCTCTGTTTATCTCTTCTTAAGAATTATGAAACTTTCCCAGAAGCTCCACATCCCTTCAGGTCTTTCACATCTCTTTGAGCAACTCTAAGCCAGTTTCTAACAAAAGGAATGAATCAATATGATTGGATTAGTTTAATGAGGATTTATTTGGGTCAAATAGAGGTGGGGTATCACAACACTGAATTACCCCAATTCTTCCTTTTCTCCAACACTACCACACTGCTGAATGCGACCATATATATCGTTAGTGTCCCAGTGCATCATGGACTTGAATCATATTTAGACCTTCAACGCTGTTCAGGAAGCCTTCTATTTCTAGTTGAAATATAAAATTCTTTAAAAATATTGATGTCTCGGGGCACCTCGGTGGCTCAGTTGGTTGGGCATCCGATTTCAGGTCAGGTCATGATCTTGCCATTCCAGAGGTTCAGCCCCATGTTGGGCTCTGTGCTGACAGCTTCGAGCCTGGAGCCTGTTTCGGATTCTCTCTCTCTCTCTCTCTCTCTGCCTCTCTCCCACTCACACTGTCTCTCTCTCTCAAAAATAAATAATAAAACAATAAAACAATAAAATATCGATGTCTCTATTCTACTGGTGTCCTAAGGTTTTTCTGCCTTTTCTGTAAACCTACAATCACAACTCTTATGCCAGATCTCATTCTCTTGAGTTTCCTCATGTGCCGGAGGCCGCCTCCCGCAGGTCCAGGGGTCCCTGAAGGATGGACGGTGTCGGTGAGAGAGAGTGAGAGAGCCCCAAGGTTCTTCTGATCACCAGGCAGGCATCTCTGTCCTGTCGGTTTTAGTGTCTTTATTTATAGGTCAAACGATAACATGACATCAGAAAAAGGAATTTTTACAATGGATAACTCTATGATAAGATGCTTTGGAAAGGGTACAGAAGTAGGTTTTACAGAAATATTCTGGCAGGACTACTCCAATCATAGTGAGGTTGAGTAAATCTTATAATTGAGGAATTAACAGGGTATTCTTAGTGAAAAACAGGATAACATACATATTTGTTCTAAGTTAATAATGCTAAGATTAGGTCATAGGTTAAGTGTATAGATGGGCTAGGAGTCATTCTGTCTGGCTCACAAGAGGACGAATGTTTTTGAGCTGGTTAATAAGTTGTGGAAACCTTTTTGACTTGATGTGCCGGCCTTTATTTTGGGTTATGTTTTAGCTACTCTTATCTATCCTCATCCCAGCTGCCAGTGTAAGGGGGATGTTTGTGGAAAGTAGGCCTTAAGTTCTGCCCTTATCTGTTCCTTAACTCTAAATTAGGCTCTTTGTCTTAGGGCCAGGCTCAATTATAACTCTTCTGTTCTTAACCCACTTTACTATCTAAGTCTTAGGTCTACAAGGCCCATAGGAAGAGACTTTTGACAATCATCCACAGTGCTTTCATCTAAAATCTCTTTTGAAAAGGCAGGGATATGCTTTTTTATGAGGAATCTGTGTGGGGAATATCAGTCTGATTTGGAATATTGTGAGGCCTGGTCAATACCAGCAGGTTTATTTCCAGAATGAGCCAGTAGTAGCAGAAGGAGATACCAGCTCTTGTTTCCCATGGCAGGAGCTGTGCAAACACTGCCATTTCCTTGCTGTGACTGTCATCCAGCGAGGTGGGTGTGGCTCCCAGTACTCATGTGTGAGAGTGACAGTGTCTCACTATTACTCCAGTCTACAAGAAAAATCCCAACTGATTTTGCTATAACAGAAGTATGTATCATAAACTGGGTGGCTTGTAGTTCAGAAGGCTATGAAGTCCAAGAGCACAGCACCAGGTCATTTGGTGTGTTGGTGAGAACTCATTTCCTAGATTGCCATTTTCACAGTGTCCTCATATGGCACAAGTGGCAAGATAGCATTTGGACTTCTTATAAAGGCCCTGACCCCTCTCCTGAAGCTCTATTTCATCACCTAATAATCTCCCAAAGACCCCACATCATCATATCATCACGTTGGGGTTAGAATTTCAACATACAAATTTGGGGAGAACCCAAACATTCATTCTGTAGCATTGCCCCTTGAAATCCCAGGATTTCACACTTTGTGAAATCATGTATATAGCTAAATATTAAATCTGGCCTTTCAGCAACCAATCCATATGTTCAGCTGCTTGCAAAGCTTTCTTTGTGGAAAGCCTAGAAATAATTGGGACACAGCTTAGTCTAAGCACAGGAGGTTCAATATATTAACTTCTAAAATTCTCCACCAGTTTTCATTATAGTTTCTAAATGATGTAAAGTCCTATCAACAAAAAAATTCACCGATGTCTCCACTCACATTTAGAGAAGAGATAATAGCATCTGGCTCAATCACTCATAAGAAATCATTGCAGCAGCCATCTTGAACAATAAGGTCAAATTAAGCATATCTATCTATCTATCATCTATCTACTGGGTTTATGACAAAACTTACATTGAGATATAAATTTTGAAATACTAGTGTAGATATGACAATATTAGTAGAATCTCAGCAACTTTTTTAATAAAATGTTTTCCAAAAAAGAGACCAAACTTGACCTCATTATGATTTGAATTCCAATATGACTCATCTAAAGAGAGAACTGTACACTGAACTAGAAAAAACTTTGGTCTGATTTTCACCAAATATACTGAATTACTATTTATAATACTTTTAGTTCCAATTAATTAATCCACTTTTATCTAGTAAAACAAAACAAAAGTGACTAAGTTGATTGCTGTCTACACTGTCTAGGGAAATAACTGACACTTGAAATAAAGTATAATCCTTCAGTGGCTATTGATGATGATGAGAGCAGTCTTTTTTTTCTCTAGTAATTTCTGTGCATAGATCAAGTTGATATTCATTAAGAGGCTTTCTATGAGGTTGATCATCCTGGATTTCCATTTAATAAACAAAGGTTGCAAAAGAAACCATTAGCTGAGCCAAGAGAAAAATTCTTATAATTGGTTTATATGTGTATCTCATATAAATCAAGATAGTTGTTTTCCAAAACCATAGTTTCCAAACCAAGTTCTATTTAGAAAATATCTGGTGAGCTTCCTGGTGTCCATGGCAGATTTACTGAACACAAAAATCTAGAAGAAGGATACTAAATAATCTGTGCTTAAGCACAGGTTCTTTGGGATTTATGATGATGCTTGTCCTTCAATATTTCTTTGGCAATCATTTTACTCACCATATGTTTACAGTGTTGTGCCTGGGACATATTCTCTTGAGTTCTTGCAAACATCATGCAGCTAGGTGGCAGAGACCAATTTTTGCCCCTCCATATAGCCCACTGATCTCCATCTTAGTGCTATCCCACTCATTTTTCTATGTTTCAGTATGACTGAATGGTAATTGGCATTATTTATTCAGTCGTCTAAGACATAAAATAAGAATTATCTATGACACCACTTCCACATCAAATAAACTACTAAATCTTATCCTAACTTTCATGTTGCTAACATGCATTCTATTCAATCCATTCTTTCCCCTTTACCATTTCTCAAATTCATTCACCATTATTTCTCATTTTGGATGACATAAATGTCTCACTAAATCATCACCATTCTTATGCATTTGCACACTCAACTTCATTCTCTCATGTTGGTGTGATATTGGCAATCCCTTGATTAATGGGTCCATATATCCCCATTGTCTCAAGATATAATCCAAAAAATTTTTAAAAGACCTCTAGTGGTTTAATGATTTTAGTAGCAGAGTGAAGTTCCTTTGTGAGTACTTAAGAGATTTTCAAGAGGTATGTTTCGCATTAATAGTTAAAAAAAAATCAATTTCCTGACACTTAAATTCCATATGCATTCCTACTTAACTTCATATAGTTTCCTTTTTCACCTTCCGTGTCATAATTTCTCATTCCTTAGTTTAGAGGAAAAAAATGCACATAATTCACTCTTCCAAGTTTTATTATGGTACATTCCTTAGTTATGTAAAGTGCTTTAGGGTAACTAAAAATGGAAGATTTATTACATCAGAAGTCTTACTGACTCTTTTTATTTTGAACATATTGTTATTACACATGAAGCATGACTTTAAAAATGAGTTGCTCTGGCAATTGTTTGGATGCTCTGACTCCACATGTAATGGTAGAATGTGTGGGCAGGGAGAATGTTGGTAATTTTCTTTTAAGAATCCTACATCTTTCATCCACTGAGTTTCAAAAAGGCAAAGATTTTATGGGAGAGTTTGATGAGGCAAATCAAAAGGAATAATTGCTCCAAAAAATAAATGAGAAAAATGGCCTTTTCTCCCACCTATTATAAGTATGCAGTTTATTTTGGATGTATTCATGCCCTTAAGATGTGCATTAGTTGGAAAGGAAAGTATTAAGTGAGATTAAGAGGCCCATGCTATTGATATTGATATACTTCCAAATAACTGAAAGGTTTTCAGGGACTGCCAGAAAGTTATGTAGGAGAAGATCCACAGATTAAAATGTTACATGGTTTCTTGTCAACTGAGGGCTCATTTTACAATTCTCAATGTGCGAAGTCATGTGATGCCTACCTGGGTAAGTCTGGGCACTAGGTTTCCAAGAAATTACTTTCTGGCATATTCCAAGGTAAGAGAGGTCTCTTGAAAGTGGAACCTGTGCACAATTTTGCAGGCTGAAGTAAAGCAGATGCTATTGCTCTTGGAAAACTCTTAGTATGACAAGGTGACAGGAATATGCCTGGAACCCCAACTTGTCCTTACTCTGCTCTGCAACTCCACAGCCAGCTTTATTGAATACCAGCAGCCTGGTCATCCCAGTGTTTGGACCTAGAAACCTATAAGTAGCTACTGCAAGGAGGCAACAGCTTCCTGGGGTGGCAATTTACATGGACCTCTCCATGGATTGCCCCTTCAATCTCATTTCTGTGGTCAGAAATCTCAAGTTCTTTACATTTTTCTAAGAAAATCTTGTCTTAGAATTCTTAGACCTGTCCACCCACGTCAGTGCTTCAAGAAAACTGGTTAATGACAGTTTCTCTGGTCTTTTTTTTTTTTTAATATTTTTTTTTATTTCTAGGAGAGAGAGAGAGAGTGAGTAGGGGATGGTCAGAGAGAGAGGGAGTCACAGACTGAAACAGGCTCCAGGCTCTGAGCTGGCAGTCAGCACAGAGCCCGACGCGGGGCTCGAACCCACGAACCGCGAGATCATGACCTAAGCGAAAGTCGGACGCTTAACCGACTAAGCCACCCAGGTGCCCCTCTCTGGTCTTGATCTCTTGATTTTTCTTCCATAGCTTCACTTTGCTAACACCCTCCTACATTCATATAAGGTTTAATTTCTATAGTAATTGTCTCATTCTCACATTACTTCTAGAGCCTCTGGTTTTCTTATGGAACCCTCACGGATACTACAAGCCTATGTTATCAACCATATTATGAAATCCTATTCTAGTATTAGTTGTCAGTTTATTAGCCTTAACAAATGATTAATATTAGCCTTAAGTGAATAATCTTTCTTGTACCTGTTATGAAATAAAATTATATATTAGATGTTGGATGGATTATTTTTAGGAGTATTAGATTTCTGCCTGGGCACCTGGGTGGCTCAGTCATTAAGCATCTAACTTCAGCTCAGGTCATGATCTCAAGATTCGTGAGCTTGAGCCCCACATCAAGCTCTGTGCTGACAGCCCAGAGCCTGGAGCCTGCTTGGGCTTCTGTGGTCTCCCTCTTTCTCCAGCCCTTGCCCCCACTTGTGTTCTATCTCTCTCTCTCTCAAAAATAAATAAAAACATGTAAATAATTAAAAAAATTAAAAAAATATAAAAGTATTATATTTCTGCCTTATTAAAATAGTGTATAGGGAAAGTTTAGTCATGATGCACAGTAGCGTTAATTAAATTAATTATGAAGTTTATTATACATGATTTGTATCTAATTCTTAAAAAATCACATACCGAATTCAGCATATTCACACTTTTACTAAAATTATATTATGGCTTTTGTCAAACCTCTCATTTTGTAAACAAATGGTTTTAGCTATATCCTACATTCCTTTATTGAAGATTAGCAATAAGAAATAGTATTTAGAATAAATATTATTATGGCTTCTTATAAAAACACATGAGCGAATAATATTCTATATTGTTTTAATCTTGATTGATTTTTGCAACAGACCTTTAAAAGATGTTCCCTAATTTATTTCTCACTGGCTTTTATAATATTCCTAAAACATGTAACATATATTTGAATTGAAATATGAGGTTACGTTTTTGCTGACAGAAATTTGATTTACCTTATAAGAGGACTATTTTTGCCAATTAGCTTATATATGAGACATTATATGTAAGTTGCAAGAGCTGACTATGCAGGTGTTGACAAAATTATATTTAAAGTACATGATAAAATTAAAGCATTTTATTAATAATTACTGTTTTGATAAAGATACTAAATTTTAACAAAATCTTTATTCTTTCACATTTTTTTGACTAAGTTGGAATATATAAAATGATCCTTGGGTAATTTTATTAATTGATTGATATAATTGATGCTAAGTTATGTCTCATTCTAGCATCCAACAAAATTTATTCATAGAAAATGATTTGGAAAATTTTTAACTTCATTACATGGAAATAATTTTTAATACAATTTTACTTAGTTCTAGAAAACAAATAAAATGTGGGGTGCCTGAGTGGCTCAGTCAGTTATGCATCTGACTCTTGGTTTTGGCTCAGGTCATGATCTCATGGCTCATGGGTTCAAGTCCCACATCGTGCTCTGTGCTGATGGTACAGAGCCCACTTGGGATTCTCTTCTCCCCTCCTCTCTTTGCCCATCCCTCACTCTAGCTCTCTTACTCTCTCACAACAAATAAACTTAAAAAAAATAAAGTGTTTAATATTTTCATGTTATGTGATAATTATAAAACATAACTCTAAAAGTTATATTTCATAAGTCTTATAATCACAGAAACAATTTTAAAATAACTGTTGATTTCAAATTTATTTCAGGAAAATGTGATATATGACCAATAGAAATTTTTGAAACATAAAACTGTGACATTAATAGAAAGTTTATGAACAAAGTAAAATTAAAAAGTAACCTTAAGGAGTAAAAGAGAATGATGTGTAATTTCTCATAAGAAGATCCTGTCCATGTATTTTCTAAGTAGATATTAATGGAAAAGTCACCTAATATTTAGATACCATTAGGTACTAATGTGATGTAACCATTTCATTTCAAAATATCATATTTACATAAACTGGAAAAATGTTTGCTTTGTATCTGTTTCAATTTGATTAAAAGTTTAAAATGTCTGGGATGCCTGGGTGGCTCAGTAGGTTAAGCATGGGACGCTTGATTTAAGCTCAGGTTATGATCTTAACAGTTTGTGAGATTGAACCCCAAGTCAGGCTCTGTGCTGACAGCATGGAACTTTCTTGGGATTCTCTCTCTTCCTCTTTCTCTGTCCCTCCCCTGCTTACTCATGCACACTTTCTCTCTCTCTCTCTCTTAAAATAAATAAACATTAAAAAAGTTGAAAATCTCTATCTGAAAATGTGTGAGATGTGCATAGCTTTCCAAAATTATTTTAAGATGTACCTGCACATAAAGGTTTGCTAACTGATCTATCCTTTATTTACTTTTTCAGACATATCTCTTATTGCCCCTCCTTATGTTCATCACTAATCCATCCATACTTGAACATCTTATGTTTCAAAATTGCCATGTATTTCTTTGTCTACAATGTGCTAAGCTTCCCAACTTCTCCCTACCTAATTCCATTCTCTGATACCAAGATACTCCTTACCTATCATACGCAGTTTTTATTTTTCACATCAAGGTGAAAGTATCAACATCATGGGCATTGATCAAAGTAAAGCAGGTATCTCCCCTAACTGCTCCCAATAATCTCTTGTGCTTGATGAAGCTTGTGGTTGCCTATTTACTTATTTGACACTTTTTTAAAAAAAATGCTTATTCATTTTTGAGAGAGAGAGAGAGAGACAGAGAGAGACAGAACACAGGTGGGGGAGAGGCAGAGACAGAGGGAGACAGAGAATCTGAAGCAGCTTCAGGGCTCTGGGCTCTCAGCACAGAACTGGATGTGGGGCTTGAATCCACAAACTGTGAGATAATGACCTGAGTCAAAGTTGGATGCTTAACCGACTGAGCCACTGAGGTGCCACTACTTATTTCACACTTCTAACAGGTCATCAATTAAGTTCCCAATACAGTTTATGGAAAAAAAATAGAAGATTTTCAATAAATGTTATTTGAGAAAACAACTGATTGGCTGACAGTGAGTGAATCAGTGAGTAAATGAACAAATAAATTCCAGAGGAATACTTAATAGAAAAATAATGGACTAGAAATTTAAAGCCATAGAATCTAGCCTCTAGCTTTTAACTAAATCTCTTGGTCTATATAATTAATTTACATCTAAGCTACTACTTGCACTGAAGTCTAGAAAAATAATATTTTATTCTTAAAAACTTTACCACTTAATTTTTATTTTCTCTTTTTTTTGGTGAAATGACTAATATTAAGAGTGGAAAGTAATACCTAAATAAAGAAAGTATATGTAAGGTGATTTTTAAATGAACTGCTATACATATAAACATATAACTATATGTAATACTATGTATTATGAAATATATGACTCAATTTTTAAACCCCAGTAGCTTAATAGTTCAGAAAATATTAGAATTGGCTTCCTATGGAAGCAGTATCATATATCTAATGGTATTTATGATTTGTAATAATAAGGATGGATGATATTTAGTAGGCTGCTTTTGCTGGTCCTGCTGTGATTAGATGTATTACTAGAAAAGAGTATCAATTTATATTTTATAACTAACTAAATAGAAAAATAAGAGAGCAATATAAATGAGCTATCTAGGGCAATTATATATAGATTTTGAATTCAATTAAAATCAACATTCAGCCAATGATATATAAAAAACTAGTAAAACAAATTTATAGATTAACAATAAAGTTTTTATGAATGGGACAACATAATCAAAGTTTTTTTCTCTGAGTACAAATAATACTTAATTCCATCCTAGCAAAATTACTTTTAGAACTCCACAGTCATAAAATTATAAATACATTAGACTCAGTGCTTATAAGATTGCAAATTTATGATATTAGGTAAGTCAAGTTATACAGTCATATTATTATTAGTAGTCCCCTACAATTCCTTAAAGCTGAATCTACATTAGGTTTGAAAGGGTTTGACCCTATATAGTCCCTAAGTCAAGTGGTTTGTGTTGGAAGGCATATACTTCCCTAAGGGTCAGATCCTTCACAGGGATTCCATCCCCTATTTCTTCTCTCACCTCTATTGGAGATACCATGTTATTTTCTAAACTGGGTGATTTCTAGGTCTTTGTAAGTCACAGGTTTGGTGCCTGTCAATATTAAATTCTTTAATTTGTTTTGGAGTACCTACTTTCAGCAAGTCCTGCTGCTGATTGCCCCACAATGTTTCTAAGGAAAAGCAGTGTGTACACCACATGCATACTCAGTTAAACAAGAGTCATAAGCGTCCATGAGCATCTTGAGTACATAAATGCTGAGTTCTTAGTGATCAGGGACACATCTTTGAAGTCAACACTATCTAATATCTTTTTAGTTATCTTCTCTCAGAGTTTCTATAGAACATGGGTTGAGGAATATGTATTCCACTTAGACCCCTAGTATATACTTACTGTTAGTACATTGCTCTTTAGTGTAAAGACATTGAGGAATACGAGAGGAAAGAGTCTTCTAATGGGCATTAGGAGGCCTACTGTAAAGATGCTGTCCATTACACGCAGTTCAGTGTTGTTTAAGTGTTCTTTTAATAATCAGTGTTGTTTAAGTGTTCTTTTAATAAGGTGCTTTCTAGTTTTGGAGTTTGGAGATAATTGTCTTCCTTTGAAAACAGTTTGAGATTTATTATAAAGCCACCGTTAATCATGCATCTGATCAAGATTTCCTTTTTAGATGAGTTGGAAATCAGAGTCCAATTTATAGATTCCCCCAATAGCAAGTTTTCACTTTGTGATATGCATATTTATATCTGTCCTTTATTTGGCTCTGCTTTATATTCCTACTTTTTCCCCCTTTCTCACCTACTTCTAATTTATGCTATTTTGCTACACATAACTTTGTGTTTTTAAAGTCTTAATCTATTTTGGGAATAAGGTGTGATTTAAGTTAAAGGATTTTACAATTTTATAAAATTATTCTGATGCTTTATACTTCTCACTTGCTAATATCCCTGGTGTGGGAATTTGCATCAAGCTCAAGTTATTCTGCCACAGATCCTAAAACTACTATGATAATGTGTATATTTTACATTAGTACGTCTGATACAAAGAACAAGAGCCGAGGCCCATATACTCCAAATACCAAGGTCTTTCTACTGAAGTTGGAACTAAGCAAATATTTTTGGAGATGAATGGCAGTAAACAACTAAGGAAAGGTCTCACAAAATATGTTTTACTGTGAACATGATCAAGGATCTGATTCCCAAACTTACTAGTCACAGAGGTTTATTATTATATCCAGAAATCATAGAGCCAAGAGAACAAATTCACCTTAAAATATATTAAAAAAAGACAAATGGATAGACCAAAAGCTATATGTATTAAATGTGCATGTGTCATACTGATTAAAAATATACTAACTTAGACACTTACGCAAAATAATTTTAGTTTTCTCATTTTCTCATACAAAATACTAATTTGATGCTAGGGAAAAATTTTCCTCATATTGTCAACATCATTCTAGATAAATAAATGTGACATTCCTTCTGAGTGTGCCGATTTTAATTCATACAATCCATAACACAACCTCCTTGAAAGTTTGCTGCATATCATTCTTTAAATAGTCCTTGGAACTTATCTGGAGTGATTAAGACTGGTTACAAGTAACAGAAGACACTGAGGATATGTGAACAAAGAAGGGGGAGAGGGATATATGTGACCTATTAGGTTTCAGAAAGAAAATGGAATGAGGAAATACAGTGTTAGCTAGACCAGCTAGACTAAGAGTAGGATCTCATTTCCACAATTTGCTAAAGAGAGGGCTCATTGTCAGAGTTTAGGTCACCTTAGCTATGGGTGGGGAAGAATCATGTTGTCCAAATCATAATCATATGAAAGATTTAAAAGAAGACATTTTTAATTAGACTGTTTAATTAGAATAGTGGGATTACAGTTCAAAGAGATTGCATCTCATGTAAATATTTGGAAGTCATAATCATACTGGAGGTAAAATAAACCTGTAAGAATATAGGAGATTGTCATTGCAGATATATAAATATAGGTAACTTAACATGTGTTTAAAAACATAAACTGAGATTGATCTATAGTGCTTAGGAGTTTTAAAATGAATATTATCGAAGTATCATTTGGAAACAATAAAACACACCTATTTAAAATACAACCATTGAGAAGTTTGATGCCTGTTTCTACTGTGAACACATGCCTATCACCTCAAAAAGTTCTCTTATATACAGCAAACTTCCTTAAAAACCTAGCCTGAGTTAAATTCTGACCTACCATCTTTCATTAAAAATGAGTTTTTTTTTCTAAAATTTTATGTAGATATATACTATGAATTCTTTTGAGATTGGCATTTTTACTTAATACAAAGTTTTCAAGATTCATCCACATTAATGTATGGATCAGTAATTTGTTCCTTTATTGCTGAGTAGTGTCCATTGTATGAATTGGATCAGAATTAGTTATCCATTCTCTTATTGATAGCAGTTTGGTTGTTTCCAGTTTTTAGTTACTTTGAATAAAGCTCCTTTGCACATTTTTGTATAGCCTTTGTGTAGGTATGTTTTTATTTTTAAAAAATTTAACATTTTATTTATTTCTGACAGAGAGAGAGAGGCAGCATGAGCAGGGGAGGGTCAGAGAGAGAGGGAGATACAGAATCTGAAGAGGCTCCAGGCTCTAAGCTAGTTGTCAACACAGAGCCCAACATGGGGCTTGAACTCAAGAACCACGAGATCATGACCTGAGCTGAAGTTGGCACCCAACTGACTGAGCCACCCAGGCGTCCTTGTGGGGGTATATGTTTTTATTTTTATTACATAAATCGCTAGGGGTCCCATGATAAGAATATGTTTGTCTAAACTATATAAGAAACTTACACACTATTTTGCCAAGTGGTTGCAATATTTTGCAACCCACCAGACAAATATGAGTGTTCTAGTTGCTGTACATCCTCATTAACAGTTCATATTGTTAGTCTTTTTAAATTTTTGATGTTGTGATGTTTAGTGATATTGGATTGTGTTTTTAATTTATATATCCCTACTGGCTAAATCTATTGACCATATTTAAATATGCTTATTGACCATTAATAGTTTTTTAAGTTTATTTATTTAGTTTTGAGAGAGAGAAAGAGGGAGAAAACCCCAATGTGGGGCTCGAATGCACAAACCATGAGATCATGACCTGCACTGAAATCAAGAGTTGAATGCTTAAATGACTGAGCCACCTGGAACTCCCTTATTTTATATTTTGAAATATATGTTCAAATCTTTTGTCCATTGATTTGTAGACATTATTTGCATATCAAAGATATATGTACTCTGACAGACATATTAGACGGAATATTTCTGTGACTCTTCTTTGGCTTGTGTTTTCATTTCCTTAACAGCATCTTTTGTTGATAAAGTCGAATTCATCATTTTTCTGTGTAATGATTCATATTCTATGGGTCATGTAAGAAATCATTTCCTATGTCTAAGATCACAAATATTTTCTCCTATTAGTTTTCTTTCTAGAACAGGGTATCTCAGCCTCAGCATCACTGACACTTTAGGCCAGATATTCTAAGTTGGCATTATCTCTAGACATTGTCAAATATCCAGTGAGGAACAAAACTGGCCCTGCTAAGAATCACTGTTCTAGAAGTGTTAAGAGTTTTAGCTTTTACATTTAGGGTTTATAATCTATTTTGAGATAATATCTGTGTATAGCTCATTATAAGGATTGAAGTTTATTTTTTTTTGCATATGGATATGCAGTTGTTCTAGCAACATTTAAAATACACAAAAGACCATCCTTTAGCCATGGTACTGCCTTGGCATCTCTTGTCAAAAAACAGCTGGCCATATATATGTGGACATACTTTTGGATGCTCTACTTTATTTCACAGCTACATGTCTGTCTTCACATCAATACCACAGTCTTTAATATAGTACTTTTACAATGAGTTGAAATTAGGTAAAGCTTTTCCAAATTTGCTTGTCTTTTAAGAATTGCTTTGGCTATTTTCGTTATTTGTATTTCCGTGTACATTTTAGAATCAGATTGTGATTGTCTTTCTCTCAAATACCTCCCCCCCCCATCTCTGTTGGAATTATGCTTCACATTGTATTGAATTCATTGGTCAGCCTTGGGAAACTTGACATCTTAACACTAAAGTCTTGGATTGCAAGTAACTTGTTCTTTGAGTCTTCCACAAGACAAGCAAATGTTTCCAATAAATTTTAATTTGATAAATGAGCAATACCTTGCAATATGAGTAGTATGTGATGCTGAATGTCACATGATCACAACTGAGCCAACAGATTTTCTCTCTCTCTCTCACTGGGGGAGTGTGGGTAATTGTCTTCCATGCTTGGATGCTCCATCTCAGGCTGTGGTATTTGTCAGAAATCAGTGATTTTTCAGAATGCTGGAAGGTGTCCACAATTGGCACTAGTGTATTTTTTGTCACTTCAAAATACCTATGGAGAGTCCTTTGTTTTTCCATACAAGAGTAAGCTTAGGAATGTTTTGCTTCATTCTAGGTCAGGCTGCCTGCAGATATAGACCCTTTCCTCTGCTGCCTCATTGCCAGTTACATTAAATACAGTATATGAAGAGTTTATTAGTACTGTACTGCAGTCAATATCTGTCAGTGACAATGAAAGTCATCATACACAATAACCCTTCTCTTTCTTATCTCCCTCAGACCAGCCATGAAGGTTTCAAAGGTAAGTGCAAGTGAATTAATTTTTTTTATATTTTGTATTTTATTTATTGTTTTGTATTATATTATAGAATTGTAATCATTTCTAAAAGAATATTTTTGGGTTGTGGAATGAATCATCTGAGTTTCCATCATTTCTTATGGGGAAATTCACTTTGAAATACAAGTGTTTTGGATTACAAGCATGTTTCTAGGATGAATTATGCTTACAAACCAAGGTTTTACTATATTTAGTTTTCCAGTTCATGAATATGGTCTATTTCTCCACTTAGTAAAGGCTTTAAAATTTCTTTCTCTTAGCACTATTTCATAATTTTTATTTTATGAGTCTCATATATAGTTGGTTAAATCTATTTGTAATTATTCCATGTTGTAGGCATTTTAGATTTTAATTTTCAAAATTTAATGACTAATATAAAGAAATATGCTTACTTTCTGTATAAATTAAAATTTATGACATCTTTAAATTCACATTTAGTTCTGGAAATTCTTCATGAGTTCCTTAGGATGCTCTATTATTAGAGTTTTGTCATGCAATTAAAAAAATTTCTTTTTATATTCTACTCTATACATCTTTTGTTTCTTGTTCTTGACTTATTGCAACAGCTAGAAATTCTATGGTGCTCAGTTGGTTTTTAACTCAAATGTAAGTTCCTGAATGCCATTCTAATTGATTGTCTGGGATTAAAGAAAATGAGGTAGTATGGATTTTCTAATAATACTCTTTATGGCTGTAATAAGTAATAACAGTTTGACATGTGAAGAGGAAAGAATAAAGTTTTCTTACTCTACTTCATTCCTATCCACTAGAATGGGCATACAAACTACTGTAAGAAATACATAGTCAGTGTTTTAGATAAGATGACAGACTGTTGAGGCTAATTACTTAACTTCGGTGAAATTATGTAGTAGTCTGCTAGAATGTAAGATGATTTGAAGCATGAGTCTCATTTACCCTCTGAACCATTCCCTGTTGCTTAAAACAATGTTGGCACAAATGGAAATTCAGTAAGTATTTGTTGACCAAAGTGAAAGACTATTAGGTATACCTTTGAGTCTAACATCATTCAGAAAAAGTGGGTAGGGATGTCTGAATAAAACACACATTATTTCAACATATTTTTTGTACACAAATACAAGGCACTAAATAGGTAAATTAATTCTTGAGACATTTCCATGACCACACAGGTAGATAGAGAATACATTGTGTATATTCTTCCAGTGCATTATATTCTAGAAGAATATAATATAGAATTTATATAGAATATAAAGCTAGGAGAATTCTTTAAAACATGAGATGGCATGAGTGTAGACATTGATAGTCTCTAGACCAATTATGAAAGGGTTTCGGTGAGGCACAAACTTGGCTGATAAGATAAACTAAAAACGATGGCTATTAAAGGTCAAACAGTTTAGGCAGACATAGTCCCAAAGATGCATGTTCCAGGAGGTCTTTGAATAGGATATCATAGAGATATGAGAAATTGAAAAGGATGATGATAAAAGTACTGCCCTGAAGGAAGCAGAATAAATAAATGCGTAAAATGAAGAGGAGCAAGTGAGGAGAAATATTTTCAACTGTGTGTTTAATCTGCTATTTTATTGTTGTTATGGGAGTATGTAAGAATGCTTTAATACACTCACATATGGTGTTTTATAATGATGAGTTATTTTGTTTATATAAATTTGTTATATTAATGCAGTGTGGGCCTTTTTGCCACATGATAATTTTTTTGTCTGTTTTACACACCATTTGCTCACATTAAAAGAAGTTGATAAAATGAACTGTCATTAAAATAATAGATGTGCCATATTTAATGACTCTCTTCAAAATGTTGACAATTCTTCAAGTCTGGTCATGGGCAAATGGGGATTTGTTGTACTTTTAACTTTTGTGTATTTATAGAAGTTTTCAAAATATTTTAAAATGGTTCTCTGCAAGTCTTTCAATCACTCATTCTGCAACTATTTAGGGAGCACCTGCTATATGACAGGCACTATTCTACAAAGTGGAGATACAGCAGTGAACAAAACACTCTTTTCTTTAATGAATCTTTCATACTTCTTGTTTCATATGATTGACATACAAATAGGTAATCAATACACAAATTAATATGAAACATAATATTGTACATAGGAGTATTAAAAAGAAACATGAAACAGAAAGTGGGATAGGATTCCCTGTAAAGAGTAGCAGAGGAAAATTCCCTGAAGATAAGCATGCTTGATTTGTGTAGGAAGGCCATAAAAACCAGTAATGGCCAAGGTGCATTAAAGCTAGAGGGGGTAGAAGAGGAGAGACAGAAAATGATATCTGAAAGACAGCCAGGATATGGGTCATACAAACTCTTTTGAATTCTGATAAGAGCTATTTTAGAGATGAAGACTCTCTTTCAATCTCTTAGGAGTGTCTTTTGCAGAGCATAAGTTTTTAATTTTAATGTAGTCAAACTATCAAATTTTCTTCCATGGATTTTACTTTTGGTACTAAAAATGTATTGCCAAGGCTGAGGTCACTTAGAGTGTCTCCTATGTTGTCTTTTAAGAGGTTTATAGTGTCCATTTTACATTTTTTTACATTAAATCAGCTTTACATTTTACATTATAGTGTTACATTTTGATTTAATTTTTGTAAAAGAAGGTCTATGTCTAAATCCAGTTTTTCAATAGCTTTTAGTAGCTCTGTAGCTAACATGTAAAGAATGCTTACAGACTGTAAACAATATATAAGCAGGGAAACCATTCTAGAGGCTTTTGAAGTCATTGATGAGCAAGAAGAAAAAAGGCTGAGTGGAGAATACCAGTGTACTTGGTATGAAATTATTGTGTTTCAGATTTATTGAAATTGGAGTTAATAAGCTTCCATGGGGAGATATATAAAGGTTTTAGGTAATAAGAACAGCCAAGAAAAATCAAAGTGCTAGGTCTGACTGACTATGAATAGCGGAGCTATTTGTTGAAATGGAGAACACTGGACAAATAACACATTTTCTCGTGGGGAGGGGATATCACAGAAATAAGATCAGATTTGACATCCCATATGAGGTTTCTATGTATGTATACAGTGATCAAGTATAAAACTGGCTATCTGAATCTGGAGTATAGGAAAGTGGTCATGGGAGATATATAAATTTGGAAAATGTCAGCATATAGTTGGTGTCTGAGGCCTTGAGACGAGGGTGAAACTAGCAAGAAAGTGATGGCAGATATAAAGAACAGGAGATCCTAGAAGCTTGGGATATATCAACTCTTAGAGTTTAGCTGGAAGTGGTGAATCTAGAACCAGATTCTGAAATGGAGCTGCCAATGTCCTATGGAGAAACAGAAGGGAGAATGGGGTATATATTTTTAAGAAGAAGTGGGCAACTGTGCCAAATTCTATTGAAGAATTGAGAAAAATGGAAACAGAATTGGTTACCCAATTTGGCAATATGAACATGGTTGGTGACTTTCATGGGAGAGGCATGAAAGAGATGGGAATGAACATCAGGTTGGAATAGATCCTCAAGGTAATGGGAGGGATGGCAGTACAAACAACTGCTTCCCATAGCTTGTGCAGGGAGTTCAGGTATGGGAGATTAAAGTCATTCACAGTTTTGGAAACAAGTAGATTAACTCTTACTGAGGACAATTTACTAAGAGACAAACTAGCTCACATACCAATATATCATAAAGTTACACACACACTAATTCTATTGCTTTCATATTGCTTTTTCTTCCCTCACATTATCTCATGAAGTCATATTTCACTTGGGTTTGGAAACAAATGGATTATCATCAATAGGTGAATTTTGTTAGATATGCTATCACTTAGCAACATTCAATGTTTCTGATGGATTGCACATATCATTGACTCTTTCATGCTTCTCTTAACTTTATAATCTCCTGTTAATATATTATACCTTATCCTCAAAGGCACTTTGTATTTATACACACTTGTCTTTTGCTACACAGCATTTGAAAAGACTGAATGAGGTATTTCTGGGACATAAGACCCTAAATATTTGAATCTTCTCCTTAAATGGCTATCTGCCTGCAACCTGGGACATTCTCCAAAGGGATATATAGGTGCACAAAGACCAAGGCTATACAAAAGGATGTATTATTACTAGTAACTGTTTTCGCTCCACAGACCCCAGAACAGTTTTCAGTTGAGCTCAGGGTTAGAAGTGAGTTTAAGGCCTACAACTAAAATAGATCAAGCAGTATTTTTCATGCTTTTTCTCTAAATTGTCACCCACATCTTGGCCTTTGTATCTTTTGATTCTGATTAGGACGAAAAGAGTCTGAGAAGATCACATCAAAGGGAAAACCAACAGAAGGAAGCGAGGAGCAAAGAGTTTTGCCTCGTATAGGTTTTTTAAAACTCTAAGGTTCTTAACAATAAGGTCCCGTTAGAGTCCTTAAATTTACCAAGCCCATTGCAAACCTCCTTTCCTTTTTGGGGGATAGTGGGTGATGGCAGTGAAGGAGCTGTGTTGCCTTCTCTTGTTGGTACCACCATAAAAATATGAAGTGCTCAATAACAGGGACTGAATTCTTGTTTCTCTAGTGCCTATTACGGAACTTCTACTGCCTATAATTTTAGCACATTAATAATCATATATATACTTTTTAATTGATTAAAATCTCAACTTCATTTATTCACTAATTATCATTTTTTCCTTTGTTTGAAGATGTTTTATAATAATGTGTTTTCAGGTTTTTTGGGGGGAGGGGGCAGAATCCAGGCGTATTATTTCAGGAATTGTACATGATTAAGATTTCATGTAAGGACTTTAAAATGTTTTCATACATTTTATTGGTATTGAAAAATTGCTTCCATAATTCTTATCAAAAGCTCTTCTCAGTGGAAAATGAGACAAAATCTAGACCTGAGCCAAAATAAATCTTGTATTTAATTAGGTCATTGGTAGTTTCCATTGTTAGTAATATTTACTTTTTACAGCTAGTTAATAGATTATTTTGACACTGTATTTAAATATTTAGTCTCAACATATCTTTTAATTGTTATAAGGTTTATTCATTTTAAGCACATATAGATGCATTTATAAACAATAAATTCTATTTTATTTACACCATCAATAATATAGGACAATTTAAATCTGTGTTACTTTTTTTCTAATAGCTCCAATCACTTTGCCAAATATAAACACGTGTGTATATAATGTAACTACAGATGTTTACTATGCACATTGCCAAATGTAGATATTTATAAATAGATATTTTCAGTTTGTATTTTGATGTAAAATACAGTTTCTCAGTGAATATGTTGGAAATATGTATGTGAAGATGTTGGAAATATGTATATGAAACAAATGCTGGCTTATATACAAATATGCCTACGTACATTAGTTTACTAGTTGGTGAATTATCAAAAGATGTTTCCATCTATATTGACAAATTTAATGGCTTAAAGTTTTATTCTTGTTGTGTCTTTAACTAGTTTTGCTCTTAAATGAGGCACAGAATGAGTTAGAAAATAACTTATTGAATGGAAGAATTTATACAATACTGAAACAATCATTTCTGTGAAAGTTCTGTAGTCATAGACTGAAAACCATTTGTGCATGATATTTTCTTTGTGGGGAGATTTTTAATCCATGCTGTATTTGTTAAAGGATCTTAATAATAGCCTTTATGTCTTTGTGTACCTCTAGTTATGACCTGTCTTCCAATCTTAGTGTTGGTTATATGTACCTTCTTTCTTTTCTCTTCATAAATGACAACATAGAAGTATTATTCAATAAACAACAATGAAATTCAGGTTGCATCAAAAATATGTTGCCTTAAAATAGGGCAAAGTGTCAGGCTGGGTGTGTATTAAAGCATTACTTTCTTTGGGATGAGGTTCTACTTCCAATAATTTAAATATGATTTCTCATAAAACCGTAAAGTGTTATTAGTGTTATCAGATACCAGTACAGTTCAATCATTTATATATGGAAATGTTTAATGCATGCAAGCCTTTAATGTTTTTAACATGTTTCTAACTTTTATTGTTATTTCTACTCTTACCCAAAGATTATTTAGAAGTGTTTGGTTATTTTCCAAACTTGACTATCTTTCTAGCTATCTTTCTGTTATTGATTTCTGCTGTATTTCTACTTTGACCTTAGAACATATTCTCTATGGTTTCAATTATTTGAAATTGATTGGATCTTACATTATGTCAAATGTATCAGTCATATATTGCTTTGTAAGAAATTATTCCAAAACTTAGTTGCTAAAAAAACATTTATCATCTTATCATTTCTGTGAGTCAGGAATCTGGGCATGGTTTAATTGTGATCTCTGGCTTTGAGTCTCTTCCAAGGCTGCAGTTACATTAAAGCCCAACTGTGAGATCTTGCACAAATGTTCTAAAATTTCTGAATCTTAATTGCATCATGTTTAATTTTTTAAATCAAATATAACAAAGTTTTATTAATCAGATTGGATACTGGCAACATGATTATCACTGTGCTAACTTTGGAGCTATACAATTAAATGAAATGCCATAGTTACCACTCACTGAGTGCAAATTATAACATGACTACTAAGATAAGATTACTATAGAAATAACACAAGAGGTCAATAAATACTAGATTTCATGTTCTGACTTATTAATAGATATGTCTGTAATTCTGAGAAAATGTTAAAGTTTACTACATTCAGAAAAATCTGAGGGGTGCCTATCTGGCTTTGCCGGTTGAGTGTCCAACTTGAGCTGAGGTCATCTCACAGTTCCTGGGTTTGAGCCCTGTGTTGGGCTCTGTGCTGACAGCTCAGAGCCTGGAGCCTGCTTCAGATTCTCTCTCTCTCTCTCTCTCTCTCTCTCTCTCCTCCTTCCCCACTCACGCTCATTCTCACTCTGTCTCTCAAAAATAAATAGAAATACTAAAAAAAGAAAAATCTGAATGTGTTCATTTTTAACATAGACTTGATTTTCTATATAATAAATGTCTGCCCATTCTACCATCTACCACTATCCACAAATCTTAATTATGATTACATGGAAAAACAATTACTCCCCAAATAGCCAGTATATTCATTTGTATTTCACCAGTGTTTTTATATTAAATTTTAGTAAATTTTTAAGATACATGACATTATATAAAACAAAAAATTTGTTAAATGAAAACTTAGGCTTGAGTTCTGTCTCTATAAATTGAAAAAAAATTATTATACTCTTTAGAGCAGCTATTTATTTATTCAATGGTAAAATAGTGATGATGATGATGATGATGATGATAGTGAAAACAACCATACTTGTTTCTGAGGGTTATTGTGAGAATCACCTGAATTAATTTACTTGAAAAGTGCCTTGCAATCTGATGAATAACACATATATTATTGTTAGAGAACAAAGGATAATTTATGGTACCAGTGTAACCATAATATTGTAATGTTTTAGACATGCTATATAAACAAAATACCATAATTTAGATGTAACATTTTGTTCAGTTCTTCCATTATAAGAGATTTATGAAATTTTAAAGAATCCCTACATAAAATGTAGTCTGATGACCACCAAACTTACTAAACCAGATAAGTTAACTATATTTAAGACAAGATACCACTTCTTTTCTTACTTTCTGGCTGTCTATGTTATATCCATCCTCTATTTTCTTCTTGTTAAACTAAGTTATGTCATATTTTATTATTTTTACCAGTGTTTATTAGAATTATTTCTGCTTTGATATCCAGTAAATAAGTGAAGGAAAACGTATATAATGAGCTTTTTAATTATCTCCAGAACATTCCCTGCTTTTCAGAGCTAAGTACTTTTGCTGAAGCTGAGAATTCCTTTCCCCTTTTCTTCTCTAATCAATTTCTCAAGCTTTCACAGATCAATTTATATCTTACCTTCTCTTAAAAGTATTGGTAATCATTCTAATTCACCATGATGTTTCTGTTTATGAAATCTGTGACATTTATTTAGAGACTTCTTTGTTATATTTCTGGCATTGCTATATAAACTTTGAATCTGTTTTTTATGTGTCTTATCTCTAAACTAAAATGTTTAAGGTATTCACAGATTGTGTGTGTGTCTATATGTGTGTATCTAATTACATGTAAATATATAGTACTTACTTGGGTAGAATTTGTTGAAAGATGGAAGACTGGAGGATTTTTCTTCCTACAAAGTCATTTGGATATAATCTGGAGCTTTAGCCAGATCAGGTTTTCATTCCCTGCTGTGGGAAAATAGCTTCCAAAAAGACAGTAGAAAAGATGTACATTAGTTAGTCATATGATGGTGACATATATATTAGTCAAATAATATAATTCATTTATATTTAGACAGTAAAAATAAGTAGGAGTGCTATCATTCACCAGTAATACACACTGCTGGGTTTTACATATGTCTCCAAAAGGATGAGAAAGCTGTGAATTTTTGTTAGCAATTATCACTGTAGGTTTTGAATTGTATAGAGTAATTTTTCTTGCTGTCATTTGATGCTTTACTCCACAAAGCTTATAAAACTATGTAAAAGAGACCAGTCTTTAAATGCATTTTTCATGAGAACATACTGGATGTTTCATTGTTGAATAGAGGAAAATATAAAACAAACTCTAGATATTTCAGGAACAATAAATCACTAAGAGTACCTATTCATATGGAAGAGTGATTAAAGTCATATATTAATACTTAATATTTGGATGGGGTTCCTGGGTAGCTCGGTTGGTTAAGCATCTAACTTTGGCTCAGGTCATGATCTCACGGCATGTGAGTCAAGCTCCGTGTCAGGCTCTGTCCTGATAGCTTAGAGCCTGAAACCTGCTTCAGATTGTGTCTCCCTTTTTCTCTACCCCTCCCCTGTTCATGGTGTCTCTCTCTCTCTCAAAAATGAATAAACATTAAATAAAATACTTACTATTTGGATATGAAAGTTATTTGTTAATTGATATTTAGATAATTAATGATATTTTACTGCTTTTTCAACTGTAGTATCATTTTCTCTACTACTATCTTAGTTCAAGCTCTAAGCATCTTTCACATGCTCTCCTGACTAGTCTAATAACTGGCCTCTCATTTAATTGGTCACTTCTATAATTTTCTCCCCACCTTGCTCCAGAATAATTTTTTAAAAACTGAAATATGATCATTTTACTCCTTTGATAAATACTTTCAATAATGTCCTTAACCTAGAAAATGAATTTGGAACTTATTTTAATGACACTGAAAATATCCTTCACATATAACCCTTCTCTTCTCTCCACGCAATCTGTTCCCATGATCCCCCCCACCCCACTCTAAGCTCAAACTATGCTAAACAACAAGCATCTCCTAAATATGCAATGTTTTATATTTCTGTGCTTGCTAGGTTCTTTTTCAACCTGAAGAGCCCCTCTCTTCCCACCAGTAGAGGAGCACATATTTATAGTGCAATATTTAGTTCAAGAACCACATCTGTCAAGCCTTTTTTAATCCATCAGTGTTCCTAGGTAGAAGTGACCACTTACTACTTTGTGGCCCCACTGTATTAGGTACAGATTTTTATCCACAAAATAGTGAAATATATTATATTTATATATGGACTCATCTGTTAACCTACTCTACACGAGTGGGCCTTTCAGGATAGGAAGTATATATTATCTATATTAAGTGCGTAGCTTTTAACATTCATTGCTCAATTGATATACCTCATGTTATAACTAGAATGATAAAGTCAGCCTAAAATAATTTAAATAGCAAACTATAACTCTCAGTGGCAGTAATGAAATTCAGATCTAGGTACACTTTGATCCAAAACACATAGTCTTTGGAAATGCCAAGGTTTAAAAGTTCAGAACCTCAGAATATGAACAATTTTAAAAGAGAACGTAATTGTTGAGAAAATACAGTAGGGATTCTTATTTACCTTTCTCCATTTCCTTCTCTCATTATTATAGTGCTTAGAAGCTATATTCTTGTACACTGTTCTAGGCACACAAAACTGTGTTCCAAGGACTCAGATCTGTGAAAAATATTAATGCATTTGTCTAGTTTTATTCACTATCTACTTGGTCCTTGAATGCATTTGAATTTTAAGCCTTTGATACACCTGCCTCCCCAGCTCCCAAACTTTTCAGTCTTCTTTGCTACCCCTGCTATTTCAGTAGATCCCTCAGTTAGACTGGCCTATGTTCCCCATTGTCATAGAGTTTGTACAGCAGCCCCCTCTCTTCTTGGGAAGAGTTCTGTGCTTTATTACCCTGCAGACTTTGTTGCAGGTGAAGGAGTAGGGAAGCTGAATGCT
This sequence comes from Crocuta crocuta, assembly GCF_008692635.1. Classification (NCBI taxonomy): domain Eukaryota; kingdom Metazoa; phylum Chordata; class Mammalia; order Carnivora; family Hyaenidae; genus Crocuta; species Crocuta crocuta. Next base: position 569,609 of record NW_027527437.1, on the reverse strand, counting down.
GACCCTACATAACTGTTGGGGTAACTACTGCTGGGTGCAGATGCTGGTTCTGAGTGCTACCACATACATCTGGCCCTGCAGTTTGCTCCACTCCTGAACTCTCTAGAGGTGAGCTCAAGTGCAGCCTAAAATCAGAGGCAGAGATGCATCCATAAACTGGTGGGTGAATGCTTTATCTTAAAGAGGCAGCCATTGTCCAGTGCTAACTGACACACCAAAGGAAACTGACTTTTCAGGAAAAGTTAAAAATCATTTTTATGTGAAATCTATCACTTACTCACTTACTGGGAACTAACCCCCCACCCCAACACCACCAGCAAGAATGTTAAATCTTCTGCAAGCCAGATAAAACAAATCTATGAGCCACATGCCATTCTACCGCTGCCCTTTGTAAGCTCTATTTTACCAATCTACCACCCAGGAAGTATGTGGAGAGAAAAAAACAAATCACTATAAGAATGGCTTTTTTTTTTTTTTTTGCCATGTTCTAATGCTATACAAAATAAAAATAGAAGATAGGTAGATAGATAGATGATAGATAGCTTGCCTATAAACTAGAGCTAACAGATGCCTTGCAGGGGTCTAAGAAGGCTCACCAAAATGTCAGGTTTCATAGTCGTCTGAGATCAATATAGTATGATTGCCTCCGCTATGGGTCTTGGATATTGAAACAGAACTCGATGACAGCTGCATACAGACCTGCAGACACCTGGCTTCCTAAGGAAGAACTAACAGCTTTTCTGCCATTTGCCAGCCTTCCCTTCAGCCTTTGAGATTGGCGTCTCAATGAAGCCCAGCCTCGAAAGATGGTGTGTGGGCAGCATTTAAGTGCAATCATATTCACTAGTTATTCCCGTTCAGGCTCGATTAACCTGGCCAGGCTCTGCCCTGACTCTCCAAATGTCACTGCAATTCTGAGGACCGACAACGAAAGTTTTATGAGAAAAACGCATTCATTCCATACCTGACCCCAACACCACACCTGCTGGAGAGGACCCCCTCATTTCTGAATAGAAATTCAACTACCTGCCTTCCTGTCCTGGAATATGCCTTCCAGAAAGCCGGAAACACAGGAATTGCTAAAGCCACACACTCCTTCTGAGGCAGCTAAAGTCGTGGGATTAGGAAGCATCCTGTGCCCTGGTCCACGCGGTAGGGCGGGAGCTCAGCGGGCTGCTCACTCGGCCCCTCCCACAATGCTTTGCGNGGTCCACTTGCTGCGGAGGGACCTGCGCTTGGCCCGCTGAAATGATTTGTCCCTCCAACCCGTATTTCAGTAAGTGTAAGAGAAAGGGGACAGAAGAGAGAGAAGAAGGAAGGGATGCCAAATGCCAGAGAAGTGAAGTTCCTGAAGTTAGTGCATACCCTGTAAACGGAAAGCTTGCTTGCTTTATTANTGTATGTGTTTATTTACTTATTTATTTTAATGTTTATTCATTTTTGAGAGAGGAAAAAATGCCAGTGGGGGAGGGGCAAAGAGGAAAACGGAGAATCAGAAGCTGGCTATGGGCTGTCAGCATAGAGCCCCATGTGGGGTTCAAACCATGAGATCATGACCTGAGCCAAACTTGGAGCTCAGCTGAGCCACCCAGGCAACCCTGTAGGTGGAAACATTTTAAAGGAACAATAGCTGAAGAGGTAAGAGATAATACAGTGTGCAGAATTTCTTGCATCCCTCGCTCTTTTGCGGTGCTTGCTGTTTCACCCGAATCGCTACATGTCACTTCTGCTGCGTTGGCTTGCTCAAATCCAGTCACAGGGATAGTCTAGGTCTCAAGAGATCTTGTAGCTTCTGATTTGGAACCACTGGGTAAGGAAGCTGAGCCAGTCTATTGAAGGAGGAGAGGCCACGTGGAAGAATCAAGATACTCTGCTAGACAGGTAGTGAAAGCCACTGGGAAATTACAGTTTAGGAGGAAATTTAGCTGAATGCAGCTCCTGATTGAGCCCAGATAAAACAAACGGCGGCAGAGTGGAGAGCCAAATATAAAATCATGATAAACAAAAATTTAGTATTTTCATCTACAGAGTTTGAGATGGCTTGTGACCTAGCAAGAGATAGTGGAAACAGTTACCTTAATTTTGATGCCTAAGGTAAATCAACAATTCTATACATAAAATATCAGTGGGAGATGACTGTAAGAAATACTGCCCCTCAACTGACTCCTCTGCTTTTTTCTCTCTTCCATAACTAGAAAATGGATGCCATGTTTTGCTGGTGATTTTACAGCGCTGATCTTCACAGTGTAAGTCCTTTAATGGTTAGCTAAACAAATGCTCAGCTGGCAACCAGAATCAAGCCCTTCGAAATGGGGGGAGGAGGTGGAAAAGAAGGGAAGAAAATGAAATTTTCACATACATTGTTATAACAATATTTATTAATGTTTTACAATTCAATACACTGAGGCTGAAAAGTAACTTTTTATATGTTACCAGCTAGTAAAGTTTGAGAATTAAAACAAATGGTTTTTTTTAATGTTTATTTTATTTTTGAGAGAGAGAGAGAGCACAAGCAGGAGAGGGAGCGAGAGAATCCCAAGCAGGCTCGGTGCTGACAGCAGTGAGCCTGACATGGGGCTTGGACTCATGAACCATGAGATCATTACCTGAGCCGAGGTCAGATGCTCAACTGACTGAGCCACCCAAGTACCCCTCCCCCCTGTTTTTTGCTTGTTTGTTTTTCATTTTTTTGTTTTTGTTTTGAAAACTTGTTGAAACTTTGGACAGTGCAGCAGTTACTATCCTGAGTTAATGTGTGGCAGAGGAATTCCAATTATTGAACAGTTATTTCAGGACTTCCATCTATATCCCATGAGTATTTGTCTTACAGTGCATGTAAGTATAGTGGATACTGTTCCACATCCCTGATTGTTTCTTTGGAGCACACTAATTTCTACAGCTACCAACAGTGTTGGCTATAGATGGCTTAAGTCTCTCTGTGCCATTGCTTTTGGCTACAAGAAGATGCCTCACCCAAGAGCATACCTCTTCCCCAAGGGTACCCTGTAAGTAATGAATAATGAATTCTGAAGGACAAAGGCCCACTGTCATTTCCTTCATTCAGTATAACTCTCAAGAATCATCCTGTCTTTAGATGTCTCACCATATCGGATTTCAGCTTTTCTATCGGCCCAAACAGATTCATGCTTTTCATCCATTTTGGAAAATTCTCAGCCGTTGTATTTTTTAATTTTTTCCCCTTCTGTGCTGTCCATTTTTTTTTCACCCTTCTGTATTGTTACTGCACAAAGAACTGAATCCAAATTCTGGTTCAGCTGCTTACTGCAAAAAATCCATCCTGGAATGACGGTGATGAGGGGTTGTGGTTCCTGAAACACTAGTTGGGGGAAGTGATCCTACTCCTCAGGAACACACATGTTATGAGTGGGAAAAATATACTTCTGTTATGCATGGACAATTTATAATTGGAATCTGTTACAGCAGCTTGTTTGTTACAGTATCTTACATAATATAACAGTTGACTAATTTTTAAAAACTAAAATGTTAGGTCTCCCCTGTATATTCTTGTGTTTAGATAAATTCTTCATGCATATGCAAATGGCAATGAAGATGTATATTTTAATAGATAAAATAAAAATAACAGTAAACACATATTCAAATAGATTTTATATCCCTTTATAACATCTAAATTTTACTTTTTAAAATATTAATTTTATTGAGGTAATTATGTCTGGAAGGACGATTTGTCTAAAAGTCTATAAAATATGACAAAATTAATATTTAAACAAAATAAACCCATGTCCCCTGGCTTCTAAATAGGACCCAAGAAAAATGTTAGTCTTGAGGCTAATGCTCTCATTTATGATTGATGTTCTTTTTGAGAAAAGTAAAATAAAATAACTCTTGCTAGGCTTGTATACTTTCCTGTTCCTTTAAGATTAATTTATACACGATGCATGTCAGTTTGAAAGACTGATGCTTTGTAAAGGTAATTAACAGAGGAAATTGTTAAACAAGAACTGTATTTTAATTGCTTTTGTGTTGTTGCTTATTTTTTAATCTGGAGATGAAAAACTCAAATGTTAAATAATGAATGTGTTTTACTAGCATATAATTTTCAGGTGAATTCAGCTAAAGAGATTGATGTTAATAACTTCCTCTGAAGATTAATTGTTTCAGGATAGATGGATGAGTAGTTTCAAAATCTCTTCCTTACTTCCTGTTGCCATTTATGATTGCACTAAATTCACATTACGTTTTATTATATGCTTGAAGATATCATTTATTAATCAAAGCCTCAAGAAAAGCAGGGCTGAGACAAGTTCACTTGCTTTAACTAAATGTGTTTTTTTTCCCTATGCTAACCCAGTTTACATTCACATTTAAACTAGTAGCCAATATTTAGGAAAGTGTTCTATTACTAACCCTTAAACTACAAGTAGCAATTATGTCATTCTTATTTTTGAAGTCCGTGACCTATTTGAATGTCATCAAGGGTGACACCAGAGCATAGTACTGCCTTTTCTAGAAGTAACACTGCATTTTCCATGTTTCTCAAGACAGCACTCAGTTTTATTTGGATATATTAAAATTATTATTTATGAGTTTTGTTTTAACATTAAATAATTATAATAGTCATAGATAACAGTACTTTGTAAGTATTAATAGAAACTGTTTTGTACGCCAAAATTGTATTTTTCATTACGCAGGGCTTAATTCATGAGGGGCATTTGGATGGCTCAGTTGGTTAAGAATCTGACTCTTAATTTCTGCTCAGGTCATGATCTCACAGTTGTGAGATGGAGCCCTGTGTTGGGCTCCAAACTGGGTGTGGAGCCTGCTTGGGATTCTCTCTCTCCCTCTCTCTCTGCCCCTCCCCCCTCAAAATAAATAAATAAACATTAAAAAAATAACTGCATGAGGAATTGGCATCATCACTGGCATTTGACCATATATTAAATCAATATCAGATGAAAAATCGATTACTAACCAATTCTTATACTAAAATCATTAGTTTTGTTTATTAATATGTAATGAACAATAAATGAATAATTACTGGGTTGTGTTGGTACAGAAGAAAATCCTAAATGTAAAGTTAGTATATAATTATATTTTAATTATATACACATATGTAATATATTGGTAAGCAATTAAAATGGCTATATTGACTCAATTATTATTAAACTTTATCCATGGCTTGAATTTTAAAGTAGAGTCTGAAAAAAAATTGTTGAGCATGATGTTTAATAGGAAGTGTTGGAATAGAAGGCAATCTGATAATTAAAGACTATTTTTAACATTAGTAACCCTGGCATTTCTTCTGAAAGTTAATTCTATATAAGATTTTTAACATAACTTTCAGTGAAACTGTATAATAGCAAAAGTGGACTTACACTGATATGATACATATTTAAGATTACATGACATAAAACCATTTCTTAAAATACAATATTATTTTATGGAAGGTTCAAGGGTGACTGGTAAGGATAGGTGCCATCCCAAAAGATTTCTTTTAATCCATATAGAAAAGTAGAAAATTTGTAGTCTTTGATAACTCCTTCTTCTTTATTCTGTGAATTTTATGGATTCTGTCTCAACTGTATTTCAAATCTATCACCTTCCATACACACACACACATACACACACACACACAGTCCCATCATATTTCTCCATTGCTGGAAACCATTCGTTATAAACCTTCTCATCTTCAAATCCATACCAAACTCCTGACAACTTCAGCCCTGCATGACCAGGCCTTGATTACTTCTTTAGTTTAATTTTATACCATGTACCCCTTCGCTCACAATCAGCGTCTTAACATTACTACAGTAGTCTAAGATTCTCACTAACTTTGAGTCTCTGCACATGATCATTCCTCCACCTGTCATCTTTTGCCCCATGATCTTCTCAGGGCTGGTTTCTTATCCATCAAGTTAGCATAAATATCACGTTCTTAATGGCACCTTCCCAGACCACTCAAATTAAGTCTCTCCTGTTACCTCTATCTGAGCAGTTGTTTGCTTATTTTATAGCCTTTCACTTTATAATGTTTATTTATACAATATATTTTCATGTGACTTAATTTCAAGTTTTAATGATGACAGATGTCCAGCTTCATTTGACTACATGTGCAGCACCATGCAGTATTTCTAGCACATTGTTGGTTCTCAATTTATATTCCACTAACAAATGAACAAATAATCATATAAACAAATAGGCCATTAACTTGAAAATATAAAGTTTAATAATAACTTGAAAAGTAAAGTAAAAGAAATATTGCTGTAAATTTTCTTCAGGAATCTCGTGGTTTGTCTATATAAAGGGCTTTAATTATCTGTCTGGAAGTTGCACTGTGAGTACATTTACAATTATCTTCCCTATTTGTGTTGCCTTAAACGGGAGTTGCATAAAGCCTTTCTTGGTTACCAATGATTTAGAACGGGACTGATAGCTCAACTCTAAAGGATAACATGATATAGTAGTTAGTAATAGAAGCTTTTAAAAGCCACTGTGAATCTATTTGTTAACCAATAAAAAACAAAATAGTCTTTTAAAAATATTTTTCTCTGCATGTTTGTAGCCATATAAATAGTTGAATTAGGAACATTAGAAATGTATATTTATCTAGTCCAAAGAATACAGCAATGGTATACTTTTCTTTGAGTTCCCTAAATCAAGTTAAAACTTTGATTTCTTAATGCATGTCAATTTCCATAACTTAGGAAGTTTTTATTATGAATCATCTAAATAATCCCTTTTGCTCTAATTTAAACTGTTTTTCTGATTAAGAATTTTTTAAAAATTCCATTTAAAAATACAAATGTTAAGGTTTGGGGGAAAAACACGTATGTATACCTTAAAACATTCACAAGGTATTGACGATAAAAAAAAAAAAAAGGAAAAAAAGACTAGTTTCACAGTCTCTATTCCAAAAGGCAACGAAGTTGTTTTTACCTTTTTGGAGATATAAGCATATTCTAGGATGCTTATTTTGTTAATGATGCATGAATGACCACTGGGTGTAGGTTTCAGGAGTATAGAAAGTGGGGGGTTGGAAATATGAGCATGTAGTCCATTTATTTGATATATGCGTAAATAATACTGGAAGTATTTTCTTCTTGGCATGACAATGGGAATAGTTTTCTTCATGTTGATAAGCACATTCACCAATATATATGCATCACCCAACTTTCAGACAGATTACTTCTCTCACACAAAGATGAAAAGGCAATGAAGGAAGCAAATAAAAAAATGGAATTTTAATTTTAACAATTGCAATAAACCTTTTAAAAACACATACCTGTGGGGGCGCCTGGGTGGCTTAGTCAGTTAAGCATCCGACTTTCACTTAGGTCATGATCTCGCGGTTCATGGGTTTGAGCCCTGCGTCGGGCTCTGTGCTGACTACCAGCTCAGAACCTGGAGCCTGTTTCAGTCTGTGGCTCCCTCTCTCTCTGACCCTCCCCTGAGAGCAGGGGAGGGTCTCTCTCTCTCTCCTAGAAACAAATAAAATATTTAAAAAAAAAACAACACACACACCTGTGTATAACTTTTGTGAGACTATAAATAAGAATCCAATAGGAGAAACATAAACACATATTCATACATACACATGTTGAGTTTTATAATTAAGTGAATGATTTTTAGAAGACTAATTGATAAATATCATCCATTATGTTTTGTGGGTTTGTCATCGGTATCAAGAGATCCCCTAATGAAAGCTGGGATAGTGAGACATGTAAAGGCAGAGGCAGCAGACATGCAATTAGTGACAGGTTGAAATTAAGGAATTTTAGATGATGTACTTATTTTCCCTTGTAAAGACAATGCACCCAGCTGTATTTTATTTGGTTAAGGAAAAATTATGAATCAGTTTACTGAGATGTGTTATATTATTCCTAGTCATTATTATGGTTATTTTGATTATTATAATTTTGAAATTGTTTCATCACACAAACTTATTATCAAAGTGGAATCAAAAGGGTAATACGTTGATGAAATTATCATAAAAGCCAAATATACATTGAGTATTTTTCAGGATTTATTTTCTTCTTTTAAAAACTAATGANGTTATGTGGAAACTAATTTGACAATAAACTATTAAAAAAAAAAAAGAAAAAAACAAAAAAAAAACTAATGAGTGCAGGCAAAGAAATATTTATTATACATTCAGGTAAAAATACTTTTTATGAAATACTTAAGAAATAATGAATACTCTATATTTCTGAAAGCTATCAAAGATTCTTATTTGTGAGGTGCTAATATTTCTGTGAGGTACTGAAATTTCAGGATTTTCAAACTTTTATTGGCATTTCAACCTCTTACATAGCAATAGGAAATTCACCAACCCTCTAAAGATATTAAAAATAATTTATTCTTAGATATATTATAAACATTATTTTGAATACAAAATATTTTTAGGTTACTATTTTATTAAATTGTATATAATTATTCAATTGTATATATGTGTAAATTAATCATATAAAAAATTTCAGATTTTTCCATTTAATAACAATGATGTGATAATTGTTTGAATAAGAAAATCCTAATTAATTAAATGAATTTTTAATTTAATTTAAAAATATAATTTAATTTAAAAAATTCCAATATAGGTAACATACAGTGTTATATTAATTTCAGGGTGTACAGTATAGTCATCAACAATTTTATACATTAGTGTGTGTTCATTGTGATGATGTGTTCTTATTCACTTTCACCTCCTGCCATCTACCTCTCCTCTGGTAACCATCAGTTCTCTATAGTTAAAAATCTCTTTTTTGGTTTGCCTCTTTTTTTCTTAGTTTCTTTTGTTTCTTAAATTCCACATATAAGTGAAACCATACAGTATTTGTCTTTATCTGACTGACTTATTTCACTTAGCATTATACCCTCTAGCTCCATCCATTTTGTTTGAGTAAGATTTCATTCTTTTTAATGGTTGAATAATATTCCATTGTATATACATATAAACATGTGTGTGTGTATATATATATACATATATGTTACACTATGTATATCACTATGGTATATATATAGTATACATATATACACATCACTGCTTGTTTGTTCTTTTCTCAATGGGCACTTGGGCTGCTTCCATAATTTGACTATTTAAATAATGCTGCAATAAACACATGGGTGCATATATCTTTTCATATTAGTCTTTTCATATTCTTTGGGTACCCAGTAGTGGAATTCTTAGATCAAATGGTAGTTCTATTTCTAACTTTTTGATGAACCTCCATACTCTTTTCCAGAGCAGCTGCACTGGTTTACATTTCCAGCAATGGTGCAGAAGGATTCCTTTTTCTCCACATCCTCACCAACACTGTTTTTTCGTGATTTTGAGTTTAGCTGTTCTGACAGGTGCAAGCTGATATCTCATTGTGATTTGATTTGCATTTCCCCAATGAGTGATGTTGAGGATCTTTTCATGTGTCTGTTGGTTACTTGTATGTCTTCTTTGGAGAAATAACTGTTCAATCTTCTGCTTATTTTTTTTAAATTATTTAAATATTTTAAAAATATTTTAAAAATATTATCTTTATAATGGATTCTTTGGTTTTTGATGTTAAGCTTTATAAGTTCTTTATATACTTTGGATACTAACCACTAGATATATCCTTTGCAAATATCTTCTTCCATTCTGTTGGTTAGTTATGTTTTTAGTTTTCTTGATTTTTTTCCTTTGCCCTGCAGAAGCTTTTAATTTTGATGAAGTAGTCCCAGTAGTTTATCTTTGCTTTTGTTTCCAGGGGACATATCTAGAAAAACATTTGTACAGCTGATGTCAGAGAAATTACTGCCTGTGCTCTCTTCAAGGATTTTTATGGTTTTGGGATCCATTTTGAATTTATTTTTGCATATGGTGTGAGAAAGTGGTACAGTTTCATTCTTTGGCATGCAGATGTCTGGTTTTCCCAACAGAAAAGACTTTTTCCTATTGTATATTTTTCCTCTTTTTTTCCCCCAGGTATTAATTGACCATATAATTGTGGATTTCTTTCTGGGCTCCCTTTTCTGTTCCATTGACCTACATTTCTGCTTTTGTGCCAGTACCATGCTGTTTTGATTACTACAGCTTTATAGTATCTTGATATCTGGGATTGTGATTCCTCCAGTTTTATTCTTTTTCAAGATTGCTTTGGCTATTGAGGTGTTTTGCAGTTCCATACAAATTTTAAGATTATTTGTTCTAGTTCTGTGGCAAATGCTGTTGGATTGCACTAAGTGTGTAAATTGCTTTGGGTAGTATGGATATTTTAACAATATTTGTTTTTCCAATCTATGTGCATGGAATATCTTTCCATTTGTGTAGTCTTCAGTTTCCTTTATCAATGTTTCATGTTTTCAGAGTATGGGTCTTTCCCCTCTTTTGTTGAGTTTATGTCCAGATAGTTTATTATTTTTGGTGCAATTGTAGATGGGATTGTTTTCTTAATTTCTCTTTCTACTACTTCATTATTTGTATATAGAAATGTAATGGATTCTGTGTATTGATTTTGTATTCTGCAACCTTACTGAATTCATTTATCATTTCTAGTAGTTTTTTGGTGCAATCTTTAGGGTTTTCTATATGTAGTGTTATGTCTTCTGAAAATAGTGAGTTTTACTTCTTTCTTACTGATTTGGATGCCCTTTATTTCTTTTGGTTATCTGATTACTGTGGGACATATCTAGAAAAACATTTGTACAGCTGTTGTCAGAGAAATTACTGAGAAATACTATGTTGAATAAGAGTGGTGAGAGGGGATATCCTTGTCTTCTTTCTGATATCAGGGAAAAAGCTCTCAGTGTTTCACCATTGAGTAGGATGTTTTGCTGTGGGTTTTTCATATTTGACCTTTTTATGTTAATGTATGTTCCATCTAAACCTACTTTGTTGTGGGTTTTTATCATGAAATGATGTGCTTTATCAAATGTTTTTTCTGCATCTGTTGAAATGGTCATACGGTTTTTATCCTTTTTCTTGTTGATGTGACATATCATGTTGATTGATTTGTGAATATTGAACTACACTTGCATCCCAGGAGTAAATCCCACTTGATTGTAGTGAATGATTTTTTAAATGTATTGCTGGATTTGGTTGCTAATATTTTGTTGAGAACTTTTGTATTTATGTTTATCAGAGATATTGGCCTGTAGCTCTCTTTTTTTGTGGTGTCTTTATCTGGTTTTGGTATCAGGGTAATGCTGGCTTCACAGAATGAATTTGGAAGTTTTCCTTCCTTGTCTATTTTATGGTATAGTTTGAGAAAAAAAGGCATTAGCTTTCTTGAAATGTTTGGCAAAATTCACCTGTGAAGCTGTTTGGTCCTATTTTGTATGTTGGGAGTTTTTTGATTATTGATTCAATTTCGTTGCTGGTCTGTTCAAATTTTTTACTTCTCAATTCAGTTTTGGGGGTTTATATGTTTCCAGGATTCTCTCCTTTTCTTCTAAGTTGTCCAATTTTTTGACATATAGCTTTTCATAATATTCTCTTATAAGCCTTTTTGTTTCTGTGGTATCTGTTATTTCTCCTTTTTTATTTCTGGTATTCTTGTGTTCTCTCTCTCTCTCTCTGTGTCTCTCTTTATTTATTTATTTAGGGGGGGACAAATCTGGCTAAATGTTTATGGATTCTGTCATCTTTTCAAAGAACCAGTTCCTGGTTTCATTGATCTGTTTTGTGGGTATTTTGTTTTGTTTTGTTTTTATTTTTAGTTTCTACATTATTTCTGCTCTAATCTTTGTCATTTCCTTCCTTCTACTGCCTTTTGGTTTTTGTTTGTTTGTTTTTAGCTTCCTTAGGTGTAAATTTAGGTTGTTTCTTTTTGGTGCAATTGTAGATGGGATTGTTTTCTTAATTTCTCTTTCTACTACTTGCTTCTTGAGGTAGGCTTGTATTTTTATAAACTTCCCTCTTAAAACAGCTCTTGCTGTTTTAGCAATGATTCTGTTAGTGATAGTGAAATTCATCCTATACAATAACCCTCCTCTCTCTTGTCTCCCTCACACCAGCCATGAAGGTTTTCAAAGGTAAATGCAGGTTAATTTGTTTATTTCCTTTATATTTTGTATTTTATTATTTTGTATTATATTATAGTTTTGTAATCATTTTTATATTAATATTTTGGGTTGTGGAACAAATCCTCTGAGTTTTTTATGGGGAATCATAATTTTTATGGGGAAATGCGCTTTGATATACAAGTGCTTTGTATTACAATCATGTTTCTGGAATGAATTATGCTTGCAAACCAAGACTTTACTGTAAGTACTGATAGGTATGTACTTACTGCCATTTTGTTACTTGGTTTATGGTTTTTCTTGTAGTTCTCTGTTCTTTTCCTCTCTTGCTATCTTCTCTCATAATTTGCTGGTTTATTTAGTGATATACATGGATTCTTTTCTCTTTATTTTTTTTCATGTCTATTTGCTTGCCAGGTTTTGATTTGTGACTATCATTAGGTTTGTATATAATATAGTATGCATATAGCAGTCTAGATAAACCAATTTTTAATTGACATTGTGTCATGCTTGACTTAGGGACCAAAGGTATATTGAAAAGTAGAATGGCATTTTATTATGTTTGTTGGAGGAGGTCATTGAGGAGACATGAAGGCAGGTTGACCAGAGCTGGGTAAGCAGAAGCTTCTCATCCCACCCTTGTCCTTGGAATTTATATTCCACTCACCTTTCTCACACTAGGAGACATTCCAAAGACAAATCCTTGAGAGAGTAAGGTGCTATTGGATCCTCCTGGATGGTGTACATTACTAAAACCAGTTAAGACCTCTATACAAGCTTTTAAGATTTTGTCAGGCACACGTGGAGCTTTGCTCTGCTTGCCTCCAGCCAAGACAAGCTTCATATGTTAGTTTCCCTGGTTGTGAACCAGAGGTGTTTTATAATATCAAACGCAGACTGATTTCATTCTCAAATATTTGTAATTTCATTTTCATTTAAAAATCACATCACTTATGTTAATATTTTGTATTCTGAGAAAATAAGAAGTTCTAGTTTATTATGATATTTAAAATGCTGAATTGATTTTAATTATCATGTTGATTCTTAAACATTTGCTTATTGTAGTATTGGAAACATTGAAGTTCTTTTTAAAGTCACATTTCAATAGGTGGAAGTATCTCAAGGTTATCTGGAAGAGAAATTGCGGATTTATTAATTTTTTTCCTTAAGTGTTATTATATTTCAACAATGGAATTTCTTATGCTTTCTGTTTATTATCAATCGTGATGAGTGATAACTTTTGAGAATAAATACAATTAACTTTTTTTCAAAGCCTTTAAGTTTATTTTACAATTAGAAAAGCAAAGTGATCATAAGCATACATCTTTAATACATTTCTAAACATCAGACAAACCCTGGAAGCCAACATCTGGAGGAAAAAACAAATACACAAATTGTCCTTGAGCTCCGTCTTTAGTTTTGCTAATGTTAAACCAACTTTGCTCTTACAGAGTAAATGCAATTTAGTTATGGTATTCGCTGTCATTTTATATACACTGCTGGCTGTTTTCTTAACTCCTGCTTCAAATTATTGCATCTTGTGTTCACGAGTAAGATTGGCTTTGGTATTTCCTTTTCTCATACATTTTTTTTTTGTTCAATTCCTGGGTTAACTAGTTAGGGAACAGATATCCTTCCTCTAACCTCCAGAATTATTTGTAAAAGAATAGGATTGCATGTCCTCTCATTTTATTCTAATTTGGTAGTGAAACATCTAGTATTTTCTTTCACTTCCCCCATTGTCTTGTATTGAATTTAAAATCGTTACGAAAGCAATGTGTATGCAAACACAACCAATCTTCAGGTGAGTGCAGTTGACACGCAGTGGGTGGGAAACAGCATGGATCAGAACCTCCTGAAGGGTTTGTTGAGTTATTGACTAATGGGTGCAAGTGTAGTCTTGAGACAGGAGATATGGGTTGAGGCTGAGCTTTTGCTCTCCTCAGGAGTGCTGCTGTAGGTGCAAGAATCACACTGTGTGAGCCATGGAACAAGTGAAGTTACTATAAAAAACTATATATATTTCTTAGCTTCAACTATTTTTAACCCACTACCAGTGTTACTTTATATATGTCTCTCTCTCATCCTCCTCACCAAATTATTTTGAAAGGAATATCAGAAATTATATTTTATTTAAAAATATTACAGTATCTCTAAAACATAAGGACTCTATTTTCTTCATTGTTCTGTATGAGTATGTTGAAGTGCAATTGTTTTGTGTGTGTTCATGTTGTATTCTGTCACCTTACTAAGCTTACTTATTCTAGAAGGCATGTTTTTTCTTTTACAAGTTACTTGGTGGGATGTTCTGTGTAGATAATCATCGATAGCCACAAAAAAAGTTTTATGTCTTCCTGTGCACTCAGTATGCCTCACTGAGAGTGGTGAGGACACAGCTTGCCTTGTTTCCAATTTTGGAATGCTCTTCATCTTTCACTGTTAAGTGATATGGAAGCTTTTGGACTGTTTTCTTGTTTGTTTTGGGTAGATATTCTTTATCCAGTTGAAATAATTCCTATTTCTAAATTTTCTGAACATTTTTTATCATGAGTGGGTGTTGGATTTTCTCAAATGCTTTTTTTTTTTTAACCTGCTGGTGTTGGGGACCACTTTGATGGATTTTCAAATGTACACCTTACATAGTGCTTTCTCTATTAGGATTTTGTTTCTTTATATATGCTACTAGATTCCATTTCCTTAATGTTTCCTTAAAATTATTGTATCTTGTGTTCATGAGTGAGGTTAACTGGTATATTTCTTTTTCTCTTTTTTGTTCAGTTGCTGGATTGGGGTTTTCTAGTCTCTTGAACTGAATTAGGGAACAGATTCTCTTCTACCAATCTCTGGAAGAATCTGTATAGAATAGGGTGGTATGCCTCCCAGTCTTATTCTAATTTGCTAGTGAAACATCTAGCATAATGTTTGGTATTGTATTGTGGATGATATAAAACCTACAAAAACCATCTTCAGGTGAGACCAGTCTTCAGTGCTGCCGTGCAGTGGTTTGGAAACATTAGCGTGGATCACAATCACCTGAAGGACTTGTTAAGGTTTACAGGCTAATGGGCCTCACGTGCAGTCTTGATTCAAAGTATATGGTTTGGGCCCAGTGTTTGCTCTTCTTACAAGTTCCTTTGTGCTGCTGTTGTGTGAGAACATGCTCCGGGAGCCATGGAACGAGTGAGGTTAGTATTAAAAACTATAAACATTTTCCAGCTTCAACTTGATGAACCAGTGACCAATCTTGCTTTATACAGTTTACCCTTGAACAATATGGGTTTGGACTTCATGGGTCCACTTATAAATGTGAATTTTTACAATACTGTAAATGGGTTTTCTCTTATGATTTACTTAATAATTTCTTTAATTTTATTGTAAGAACATGGTATATAATGCACATACAAAATGTTAATTGTTTATATTATCAGTAAGTTTTCTGGTCAGCAAACTATTTGTAAAGGTTTGGGGAAGTCAAATTATATATGGATTTTTGACGATGGGTCTGTGGGCTCAACTGTATATGTTCCAGTCCCATCCTCACCAAATTATTTTGAAATGCAAATCAGAAATTCAACTTGTAAGTATATCACTATTTACCTCAAACCTAAGGACTCTATTTTTCTCATTGTTTTACATTAGCATATAAAAATGCAGTTGCTGTTCTTTTCTTTTCTATGTGTGTGCACATTCTATTTTATAACTTTGCTGAATTTATTCTAGGAGGCTTCTTTTTTTTTTTTTTTTTTGTCCATGCATGGATATAGACAATGCATTACTAGGAATGGTCTATATCGATAATTGTGGACACCTGCAAAGAGTATTTCTTCCTGAGCACTCTATTGTCTTCCCACTGTAGCCAGACTTCCCAGTGGTGTGGGGAAGGAGAGCAATGAGGGCACATTTTCCCTTGTTTCCAATTTTAGAGGGGACGATTTCCATCTTTCACCATTGAGTGCTATGTTAACTTTTTGGGGTTTTAGTAGATGCTCTTGATCAAGTTGAGGTAATTATCCTCCAACTTCCTGAGAGTTATTATAGGTAAGTATTGGATTTTCTCAAATACTCTTCTGTAGTATGTTAGAATTGTGGGCTACTTTGACTTTTCAGATGTTAAATCACCCTTGCATAGTGTTTGTTTTGTGCATTGCCTTTGGTTTCAGAATCCGGATAAGACTAGCCTCATGAAATAAGTTGGGATAGACTCTGAAAAGTAACTTTCAGGTTTAACAATGACATATTAATGTCCTGAAAGCAATGTAAATAACATTAGAACAAACCTTTCATGGAATTTTGGAATTAGTATGAATACAAATACTGGCAATGTTAATATTAGAATCATTTTCATTGGAATGAGCCAAGACTAGCAATGAGTGAGAGATTTTAGTAGCTATAAGTGAGTTTATACTGAAGGGAAGGAGCCAATGAAGATGGAGACAGGGAAATAAAAAGGATTAAAGACTACCTGGGAATGAGACCCAGGAGAGAAGGGAATTTATAAGTAGAAAGATGCTTGTGGTTTTTTTGTTGGTATATTGGAGTTGCCTCACACTGGTTCAGGAGAGCCCATTGTTCAAATTTCAAGGTTGTTTAGGACCATTAATTCACATTGCTAGCTTACAGTGGGCCAGAGTAGGAGTATTTACACTATGGAAATTGGAAAACAGCACAGACAATATTTGTTCTTACTCTCACTGCCAGAGTGCCAGTTTAAGTGTTCCTAGCACACTACTGAATAGAAGACGCAGCTCATGGAAACATCATAAAACTAGATAAGGACATATTTAATATTAACTTCATGGTTATTTCCATTTATTTGTGGGGATAACTACTTTACAATGGCATTTGCCTCTTTTATTGGAATGAAGCCTCTAAAATTTCACCTGTCTTTAAAACATTTTGTTTATTTTGAGAGAGAGAGCAAGGTAAGGGCAGAGAGAGAGAGAGAGAGAGAGAGAATTCTAAGCACAGAGCCTGACACAGAGCTTGATCTCACTAAGTGTGAGATCATGACCTGAGCTGATATCCAGAGTCAGATGCTTAACCAACTGAGCCATCCAGAAGCCCCTAAAATTTCACCTTTAAAGGCAACCTACTGATTTGTGTGTATCAAACAAACCAATATAAGTCCTCCCCTCCTCACCCACAACACACACACACACACACACACACACACACACACACACACACACACACAGTGGCTCAGTTGGTTAAATGTTCGGCTTTGGCTCAGGTCATGATCTCACAATTCGTGGGTTCGAGCCCCGCGTCGGGCTCTGTGCTGACAGCTAGCTCAGAGCCTGGAGCCTGTTTCAGATTCTATGTCTCTCTCTGTCTCTGACCCTCCCCTGCTCACATTGTCTGTCTGTCTGTCTCTCTCTCAGAAATAAATAAAACATTAAAAAAATTAAAAAAAATTTGTCAATGCTCGAAAAGCCTAAATAATGCTGTTTAATACAAGTTAAGAAAGAAAAGAAAATCAAGTATTTTTAAATAAAAATATTTTGTATGTATGTTTAAGATAGTTGTTTATACTAATTATTGCTGTTAGATATTTTGTTATTTCATCTGTGTCCCTAAGTTTTCATGTATTCAGCTGACCAAAAAACTTGTTTTTAAATGTGTTTAGATTAGGAAAATAAAGTAGCACATTGTTTATAATTAGAAATGACAAAAAAGAAAAAAAAGGGGAGGTACCTGGGTGGCTCAGTTTGTTAAGCCTCCAACTTCATCTCATGATCTCACAACTTGTAAGTTCAAGTCCCGTGTTGGGCTCTGTGCCAAGAGTGTAGAGCCTAACTGGATTCTCTGTCTTCCTCTCTTTCTGCCCCTTCCCCATCTCCTCCCCCTCTCCTTCCCTCCCCCTCCCCTCTCCCCCCTCCTCTCTCCCCATCTCACCCTCTCAAAAATTAATAAAGATTAAAAATGCATGCTACATCTTGCTAACAAGATCAAGAATAAATTATATTTTTACTACAGATTATTACATTTTGCAAAAATTCTTTGCCAGTTAAAGCATTGAAGTTAGATTCTAAAACTTCTGTTACATATTACAGATAAGAAATATAAATGTCACTGAAAAATATTTGTTTTGTTTGGAAATTTGGTTATATGATTGAATATTTGGGTGAAGTAAAATTAAAAGATGGAGAGCTACTGGTCTAGTTAACAATTATGTTTGTACTTTTTGATACCTGAAGAACAAATATATAAATGTACTTCTAAGCATGTCACTGCATGTGGCTGTAGAAATGGTCTGCATGCAGTATTCACTGGATATTGGCTTAACGAGGCACATATTTCCTGTAAACTGTTTGAATCACGAAGGATTTAAAATAAAATAACGTTTTGGGCTAGCTTGATTCAGTCTGTACTGATAATATCAAATCTATGGGGCAATATAATGAACTTAGCTAGTCAGTACTTAGTATTTCCTAAAGGAATGATGTCAATTTCTTTTTGTCAGTGCAATGACCTGAGTTGAGTTTAATGTCATTTGGTATTTTTTCTTTTAAATAGTATAAATTGCCATTTAAAATAGACCGTTGCCATTTAAAATAGACTGAGATACAATCAATCAGACCTAAAAATCTGTTTCTTCAGCTTCAGGTTCTTAATCCTTCAGGCAGTGTGCAAATATTCAGCTGGCAAAAGGTGGATGTTTTATCACTAACATTAGTGTTCAGTATTTCAACAACTCTAGAGATGATTAAAAAATTACACTTCAGCTGGAATTTTTTTTTAGCTATCATTAAAAACATGATGCCACAGGAGGACCAAATTTAGTAAAAGAAAGCAGAAGTAAGGGTAATTAATGAATTTTCTTAAGTAGTAATTTATATGGATCAACAGAATTCCTCATCCATCTGCAATAGATTTTGTACTGTTCAGGCTCCTTGTAGCAATACTCAAGGCTGTTATAGCCAAAAAAAATTTTTTTCCATACCTGTTAATAAACTGATCAAAATCTGAAAAAATGTTGTCTCTCTTTAACCCTGTAAATCGTAAATATCTATTTTTTAAAATCTGTTTATCTTGGTCAAACTAGTTCTTTAGAGGCAAAGGTGCTTCTACAGGAGAATCCATATTTTAGTGTTCATAAAAATCTCTCTAACCAAGTTATTTAAGAACGCAAAATTTTTGAGAACCCATTATATTTAATAAACTAAAACCTTCAGGCTAAACTGTTGGTATTCAATCCCACACATCAACCAGAAACTTTACAAAGAGGGACCAACTACCACCTAAAAGGTCCAACAGCTGTCTTCAAACCTCACATCTGCAAACCTTTGAATTGGGTAGCCTTTTTGAATTGTCTGTTCAATGTTACCTTTGACAGTTTGTTAGCTTAAGATGTGTGTTCATATGAAAGGGAATTTGTTGTTTTCCTTTCTGAGCCCAAAGTGAAATTGAATTCATTTGTCTTTATATTTTGTTCTAATTCAGTTTTCTATTTCTCTCGGTTCAAACTGAAAGTTTGAATTTCAGGGACCTCCTACCACTCCTACCCTCTTTCATCTTGCTGTTCCATTGTACATATCAGCAGAGAGTGGGTCCAGTATATGCCATCCTTGTATACTCTTCATAAAAAAATATTTTTATCAATTACAAAACATTTAAAATGGGCAAAAACAAAAAAGGAAATAAGTGAAGTTTAGTTGAAATCACTGCAGTTTCCTGAAATATATATTCCTTTCTTAAAGGGGAATTATTGGACCAAAGGATATGGTTAGTGTTAAGACTATATTGTAAACGAACGCCAGAAAGCCTATGCAATTTTAGACTTTCATTCTTAGTATATGAGAATGTATACTACTTTACTTTTTATATACTATATTCTGCATGTTTACTATTTTAACTTCTGTATCTATAGTAAGCTGAATAATGATCCTCCCCTGTCAAAGATGTCCACATCCTCATCCCTAGAACCTGTTAATATTACTTGATATTGTAAAGGCACCCTCTAGTGCTTTTATTAGTATTTGTGGTGAGGTAGGATGGGGGTGAGTGTAAGAATGTCCTGGGACATATTCTGGCAGGTCTAATATAATTACACTGGNTGAGCTAAAGTCAGATGTTTAACTGACTGAGCCACCCAGGTGCCCCTACACTGGCTCTTAAGGGAGGTAGTCAGGAGGGTCACAGAGAAAGCAGTGTACTGATGTAAGCAGAGGCAAGATGCAAAGAGTGTAGGGAAGGAAAACTCTTCCCTTTTAAGGTCTTCTGGCTGTGCTAAGACTTGAATTTAGATGAGCCAGATGAACAGGAGAAAACCCCGACGTTTTATTACATGTGCATGGACCCCAATGATGAAATTGAGAACCAAAGAAATGACCAAGGCAAGCAATTTTTAAAAGTTACAGACTGAGACAAATTTGGGAAGAATTGACAGAATAAGGAAAGCCAGTGTTTGGGAGCCTTAGTTTGTAGGGAATTTTAAGAATTTAGACTGAGGTAGTACATTAGAAAAAGTAACAGTTTCTATAGCTTTCTCAGCTTGAAAGCCTTTATCTCTTTGGATAAGGATATCTTTCTACTACTTAGAAGAGGAGGGTGTTTTTCATATGGGACATTTGCTTCCTGCTTTGGGGAAAAAAGGAGGGGCTGAGTGTCCTTTCATCAACTATTGAGTACCTCCTGTTTTAAAAAATGTGCCAAACACCTGGGTGGCTCAGTTGGTTAAGCATCTGACTTCAGCTCAGGTCATGATCTCACGGTTTGTGGGTTCGAGCCCCACATCGGGCTCTGTACTGATGGCTCAGAGCCTGTCTCGGATTCCTTGTCTCCCTCTCTCTCTCTGCCCCTCCCCACTCATTCTCTGTCTCTCAAAACTGAATAAATGCTATAAAAAAATTTAAAAAATGTGCCAAAGGGCAACATATTAGGACAGCCTGTCCTTGGCCCTACAGGTGGTAAAAGAGGTCAGATACTCCCCATTGACTTTGAAGATGAAGGGGATACAAGTCAAGGAATGTGGGCAGCCTCTTAAAGATAAAAAAGTCAAGGAAATGGATTCTCCCTAGAGCCTTTAGAAAGGAAAGCAGCCCTGCTGACCCCTTGAATTTTAGCCCAGCAATACTGATTTTGGGCTTTAGACATCCTGAATTCTAAGATAAATTTGTTTTGCTATTAGCCATTAAGTTTGTGGTAATTTGCTCTGACAGCAAGAGTAGAGTAATACAGTATCACATGTAAATATTTATATGCAGTTTGAGAAAACACAATACTGTTTACCCATCACCTGACTAAGGAATAATCCATTACCAGTATTCTATTTGAAATCCTCTTAGTCCTCTCCACCTAGAAATTAACATTTTCCTGAATTTTATTCATTTTTTTTTTGCACATATATACTGTTATTTGGTTGGACCTGTTTTGATATGCTATGTTTCCATGTATATGAATATTATTCTAAATCCCCCCTACCCCCGTGTTCTATGTAAGAATTACTCAAATGGATGTGTAGGAAGTGTTTTTTATTGTATTTTATTTCATCTAATCTGATGTGTCATAATTTTGACAATTCTAATGTTGATGTTTTTTAAGGACTTTTACATGTTTGTAGGTTTTTTAACATGAACAATGCTGCTATGAGCATTCTTAATGTGTCTCTTTGTGCACATATTCAGGAGTTTCTGTAGAATATATCTGAAAGTAGAATTGTTGTAACATAGGGTGTATTAAACTGTTTACTAAAGTAGCTATTCAAATTTACACACCATACCAGTGATGTATAGGTGTATTGTTAGCTTTTAAATTATGCCAATCTGGGGGCTATAAAATGCTACTACAATTTGCATTTGGCTAATCAATATATGTTAACTTTTTTTGTATGCTTCTTAACTATTTAGCTTGTTCTATCAAATGGCTAATCTATTGTTCATTTGTAATTTTTT
Source organism: Crocuta crocuta (assembly GCF_008692635.1). Lineage (NCBI taxonomy): Eukaryota > Metazoa > Chordata > Mammalia > Carnivora > Hyaenidae > Crocuta > Crocuta crocuta. The sequence continues at coordinate 547,746 of NW_027527437.1, read as the reverse complement.
CCCTATGGGTTTTTTTTTTTTTTTTTAGTTTGCTTAATAAGCCAAGTAAGCTATATGAATATACATGTATATACCTACATATATTATGCATATATTTCAATTTGTGGCTGTTTTTTGTTCTTTTCATTCCTAATTGTTTTTGAACAAAATTTCTTATTTTTTTAAATGTTTGTTTTGAGAGAGAGAGTGTGCAAGAGGCAAAGAGAGAGGGAGAGAAAGAATCCCAAGCAGGCTCCCCACTGACAGTGCAGGGCCCAATGAAGGGTTCAATCCCACAAACCATGAGATCATGACCTGAGCTGAAATCTAGAGTTGGATGTTTGAGCTATCCAGGCACCCCCAAATTTCTTATTTTTAATCAAAGTTTTAAGTCTTCATGCTTAATGTTGGAGTAAATTTTTGTAAACTGTTTAACAAATGGATCCAATTTGATTTCTTTCATGTGAAAAAACATGTAAACCGTTAAGCTCATTGTTAGAGCATCATTTTCTCTTACCCAGATATCTATAAAGAAACTCAAGATTCAAAGTATTTTCTGAAAATCTTCCTGGCTCTCTATTCTGCTTCTATGGTCTGTTTATCCCTATAGCAACTTCTTCATGGTTTTAAATAGTAGGGCTTTAGCCTTGATTTCTGGTAGGGTAATTCAAAATTGCCTTGGCTCTTATTTCTGTTCCATTTACCTACGAGTAATATTAGGACTAGATTGTCAACTGATACACATCTATAAACACTTTCACACGAAATTATATTTCAGATATTTTGGAGAGATCTGAAAATTTTGACTTCAAGTCTACCCATGAGTCTGCATATGTCTTGATTTAATTCTTCAACTAAATAGAAAATTAATTTATTTTGCTTAGATTTATTTTTAGTACATTGTTTCAGCTATTAATGTATCTTAAACCTTCTAAATTGCTATCACAAGTGTACACAAGTTAATAAATTATTAATCATACAAAATAACCTTGATAAAATTACTGTTTTTTTGTCATTTCACCTCCTAGTGGTAACACTACATTTAAAGTACTTATGTGAATAATTTGTTTCTACCTTTACATTGACAGGTGTTCTGTTACCTTTTTTAGTAGAGAGGTTTTTTATTTCTCTGTCAAGTTTCTCCATAAATTGATAGTAGATATTCTGTACTTCATCTTGATTGTAAAGGGAATGCTTCCAGTGTTTCCCTAGCTACAATAATTTTTTCAAAAAAACGTTTTTGACTGCATACTTTTCCATGTAAACTGTGTGCAGTCTTCTCTGTTACCGAAGTATTTTTATAATCAATAAATCAATTTAGTCATTTTTATGGACTCCCCTTACTAAATCTTAAGAGATTTTTTATCTACTTTGATAAAAGGCTGATGTGAGATCAGCCTTCCTCCTCCACCCCATGATTATTTTCTGGTTTTAGAGATAAGGGTATTTAGCTTCATACAATGGGTTGATCTATGGTTTCTTCTTTCCTCTTGATTACAATTCTTGATATGTGGGAATTCTTTATCAAATATCTCCTACAGGGCTAAAACTACCTAGGTTTTCTCTTTGTGAAAAATCTCAAATATTGAAAGAAATGAGTAATTTTTTTATTTTGTCACTACTTTTTTCATTTTATTGTGAAACACACATTACATAAAATTTAATATCATAATCATTTTTAAGTACACAGTTCAATGATATTATGTATATTGTGTAGCCATTACCATCATCCATCCACTGTAAGTGGCCTTCCATTGTAGGGTGAAGTGTTCTCTAAAGGCATCAGATCATGTTTATCTTATAAATTTCTATTCTTGTCTGTTTGTGTTTTTAACCTGCTGCTTCTACCATTTGAAGAAGGACGTATTAATTTCTCCCATGTGATGTGTATTTCTTAATCTCTACCTATGATTCTGTATGTTTGCTTATTTATATAGAGAGAAGTTAATATTTAGGTGAATGCATTTAAAATCTTTACTTTCCTCCTAAATTACATGACTTTTTAATGATTAGTAAAGGTTTTTTTTTTTTTTTTTTCCCTTCTTGCCTTAACCTCTATTTGGGAGTAAAAGCTTGCAATCTCCTTATCTCCTTCTAATTTTAAATAATGAAATTGAATGAATTTCATTTTTTATTTCCTTCATTTTTTTCTAGTCCAATATTGTCTTTAGAGTTTTTTCATTTATATTTATTTTACTTTAGAAATATTGCTCACAATGTATGATTTTTATATATCTTTTTATCATCTATTCTCTTCTATCTTTAATTTCAATAAGAGATTTTAGTCCTTTTTCCCTTGTGTAAAATCCTAATTTTCCCTGGACAAAAATTACAGCTTTTACTTTTAGGTCTTTCTTGCCAAACAATGTAAGAAATGTACAATCTTTTCACACTTATCTGTCATAAATAATGACTGTTTTGTCCAGCATTTTAATTCTAAATTGTTTGCTGCGATATAAATTATCATTATTACTATTTTTATAATTGGTACAGCCTACATGTTTAATTTTTCTCACTTCAGATATTTTTGAGGAATTTTTTCTTTCTGAAGTTCTTTAGAATTTTTTACAGTTTTATGTAATTGTATTATATTAACATATGCATCATAATGATAGATATTGGAAATACTATCAGATTATATGCATATAAGTTAACATTTATCACTTCGCATAGTTAAAATATTTTTGTGTGTGATGACAACTTTTGAAATGTACTCTAAGGAACTTTTGAGTATACATATTGCCGGAGACCAGTGCCGGCTGGGTCCAGGGGTCCCTGAAGGATGGATGGTGTCGGTGAGGGAGGGAATGAGAGAGCCCGAGATTCTTTCTGATCCCCAGGAAGACATCTCTGCCCTGTTGGTTTTGGTATCTTTATTTATAGGTCAATGTTAACATGGCATCAGAAAATGGAATTTTTACAATGGGTAGTTCTCTGTGATAAGATGTTTTTGGAAAATATACAGAAACAAGTTTTACAGAAGTATTCTTGCAGAACTGCCCCAATTATAGAGAGATTGAATAACTAAGAAAATAACAGGGTGTTCACATTTTAATAACACTAAGATTAAGTCATAGGTTTGTAGATACTCTTATCCATCCTCATCATAGTTGCCAGGGTAAGGGAAGGTATTTGCGGAATGTAGGCCTTAGGGAAGGGGCTGCTATACATCCTCAGTTAGCAAAGGTATACGTGGTAACTTATGTTCTGCCTTTATCTGTTCCTTCTCTCTAAGTTAGGCTCTTTGTCTTCAACAAGAGTTCATTGTCCAGTTACATTCTTTATGGCACCGGAGAGCCAACCATATCTTTAAAGAGTATAGCCCATTTCCAATACATAGAATAGCCTCTTTGAGTGATTTACCTTTGTGTCTAGTTTTATGATTTCTTGAATAGCTAGGGCATGAGAGACCATTTTTGTTAGTTGCTTTACATGTTGAGCTGTATGAACCTTTGGACTAATGCAACCATAAAAACAGAATTGTAAATGTAGAGGTCAATCTTTTATGAGTAAGGGTCATTAGCCTGTTCATAGCTCAAGGGAAAGTATGGAGGGAAACAGGACCTGCTGGAGCCACGATGTCTGTTTCCATAATCAAAAGAAGTTCCCATAATAAGTTCCTTCACAAGGAGCAATCATCATACCAGGGTCAGAATAAGGGGACAAGTCACTCCTGATATTGATCAACAAGGTACCTTAGGGGTCAGTGCTCAAGCAGATATAATTGAGTGGGGGTGGATATCAGTCATCTGATTGGCAAGAGACTGTGCAGACTTGCTTTAACCTCACAGGAGTTTTCTCAACTAGTGGGTTCAGAATGGCTCCCAACACCGTATGATACTGCTAACTATGGTCACCATAATTGTTTTCAAGGTCCATGGTGTGGTCTAATATGGTGGCTACCAGACATACATAACTCTTTAGCACTTGAGATATGGTTAGTGTGACTGAAGAAGTTTCTCTTGACTAATTTAAATTATTTGTGGCTACCATATTGGACAGTGCTGATCTATACATTCTGATTGCTTTCTACTTCTCATTTTAGTATTTTTATTGCCCTTTTACACTGTTCAACATTTTAATAAAAGTATTCTAATATACAACAAAATGTTAGAACTTTACAGTAAAAAATTATATTATATCCTATGTTTTATTGATGTTTTTGCATATCCAGCTGTGTATCAATCCCCTAATATTCATGCATGTTGAAAGAAAGTACAGTTATAAGTATGTTTAGCCATACTGTATTTAAAATTGCTTTCAAAAGGCTATTCTGTTTCTATAATGTGCCAGATATTCTTACATATAACACTTTAGAAACCAATTACATAAAGACTTTCCTGAGTCTAGCCAAGCACTGATATTATGGGTATTATTTTGCTTGAGTCCAAAAACTTTCATCATTATATTTCTAAACATTTCTTAACCTAAGAAGCATCATCTATAGAGATGGGATTACTGTCTCAATAGAGATGTCCTGAATGTGCCTTGAGGAATACATAAAAGCTAGATGAATCTTGTGGCACCACACGAGTCTCCTTAACTGCTTTTAGAAGTCCATAACTTTCAAATGAGGCTGGTTTCTTCTATGTTGAAGTTGAGACATTCAGGTAGTCTTTTGTAAATACGTGTCATTTTGATTAAGCTTATCCTGCTCTTGTCTTCACACCTAGGTTAGAACTAACTTCCTTCAGTATTTCCATTATCACTGACATGAAATATTTTTTCTTGCTGGGATATATTTATTGCTCATATTTAAATAAAATCATATTTTTTATTTCTGTGATAGTTTTTGTTTTGTACTTACAGTATTAAAGTCATACAAATGAAGTATAATATTTGGTTATATTGTGTTTTAAATCTTAATTTTTTCAGAATTTATTTTGGTGTATGAAAATATTTCAAAGTAGTTAATCATTCTAATAGAATCCTTTATCCACTAATAAGAGTGTTAAAGATGCTTTTTGGCTCTCTATTTGTAAGTCTGCCGATTTTTTTCGTTTCAGGGTTAGTTCTGTTCATAGTCAATTAAAAGTAACTTTCATGTATTAAGAAAACATTTACAAAGCTTTTTTTGCAAAAATTATTTCTAGTAGAAGCTATTAGGTACTCCTAGGAGAAATTTATTTGATTGGGAAAGTTTTTTGACACTTCTAATTCTCTGGGAGGCAACAACAACAAAAAAACCTTTTATCAACCTACCATTGACATTTTTTAACATAGGCCACTAACTTAGGAACCCTAGTATTAAAATTTTTTCCCTTTTTGCCTGTCATGTTCAACAAATTTCTAAATGTTAAATACACAAGTATAGTGCCATTTACATGGAAGTTTATTCTTTCATATAATCACATGCTTATTCATGTATGCTGCAGTGCTGTGATTCTGCATTTAAAACATCAACTTTTAGGTCAGTAAGTACATATTCAAAGGAGTTCTCAAAAATATAANCAAGGATAGTGCAATATCAAAACATTTTTTTAGGCAGTATTCCTTCAAATATATATATATATATGATATATATATCATATCATATATCACATATCATATAATATATATATTTGATATGTATATATTAGCTCTGCACTCTTCACCCCTATTGAGACTCTCAGAATACATAAGGTACGTAAGGTTAGATTTTTCTTGTTGTGACAGATGACTGAATTCATTGTTACTCAATTTTCTCTTCTGTTCAGATTGGGTAATATCTATCAATATGTCTTGAAATTAGTTAATTCTCTTCTCAGTCATCTTCAAACTACTTTCAAGCTTATCCAATAAGTTTTTGTTTTTAATTTTTAGTTTAGTTCTAAGAGTCACCTTTGATTCTTTTTCATATCTTAATTGCTTTAAATTTTTATTAGATAATTCCATGTGAATTATCTAAGTATTGGCATCTTTTGATTGTGTTTTCTGATTCAAGTCATTGTCCAGAGTCTTAATATGATGAGTTTTTTTATTATAAAGCTTTATTTATTATAAGTTGTGAGCTTCAGAATACCATTAAAAAAAATTTTTTTTTAAAATTTGAGCCTGTAGTCACTATGTTTAGTTGAAGCACAAAGATCTGGTTATTCTATCTAGTTCTGGTTGGAGATTGACATTCAGCTCACCTTTGGGCCTTACTCACACCATCCAATGGAAAAGAACTGCTGCATCTCCCCTAAATGTTGTCCCTAAGAAGAAATAGATGTTTGGCTCCCAGTGTATTATGTAGACTTAGTATACATCCAGTTATTCATTTCAGTTAAAACTCTCAGACCTTGATTTTGCTTTACTTTATCAAATATCTTCCATTAATTTGGTCACAATCTCTGGGATATTAAAATAATTACTTTAGAATATGTAAAAAGAGTTAACTTGTCAATTTGGCCATATAGGAGCTTTGTTCTTTTTCAGTTTTAATTTTTTCTAAAGCACCATACTATTCTCACTTATAATTTGGGCAGCTATAATCTCTGGTCTAATAAAAAGAAAGCTAGTTAAGTTAAAAAAAAATCACATCTAAATTCATTTAATTTTGTATAGCCTATTAAACCAAATCTAAAAATAGAAATGATTGAGTTCTGGGGCACCTCTGTGGCTCAGTCAGTTAAGTGGCCAACTCGGCTCAGGTCATGATCTTGTGGTTCACAGGTTCGAGCCCTGCATTGGGCTCTGTGCTGATGGCTCAGAGCCTGGAGCCTGCTTTGGATTTGGTGTCTCCCTCTCTCTCTCTGCCCCTTCCATGCTCATGCTCGGACTCTTTCTAAAAATAAACAAACATTAATAAAAAGATTAACAACCCACAAAACTAATAGGCAACCAACGGAATGGGAAAAGATAGTTGCAAATGACATATCAGATAAAGGGTTAATATCCAGAATCTATAAGGAACTCACCAACCTCCACACCGGAAAAACAAACAACCCAGTGAAGAAATGGGCAGAAGATATGAACAGACACTTCTCCAAAGAGGACATCCAGATGGCCAAGAGACACATGAAACGATGCTCAGCATCCCTCCTCATCAGGGAAATACAAATCAAAACCACACTGAGATACCACCTCATGCCAGTCAGAGTGGCTAAAATGAGCAAATCAGAGAACTCCAGATGCTGGCGAGAATGTGGAGAAATGGGCACCCTTCTACACAGTTGGTGGGAATGTAAACTGGTGCAGCCCCTCTGGAAAACGGTGTGGAGGTTCCTCAGGAAATTAACACTAGAACTCCCCTATGACCCAGCAATAGCACTGCTAGGAATTTACCCAAGGGATACAGAAATGCTGATCCATAGGAGCACATGTACCTCAATGTTCATAGCAGCTCTCTCAACAATAGCCAAAACATGGAAAGAGCCTAAGTGTCCATCAACAGACGAGTGGATCAAGAAGATGTGATTTATCTATACGATAGAATACTACATGACAATGAGAAAGAATGAAATCTGTTCATGTGTAGCAACATGGATGGTCCTTGAGGGTGTTATGCTTAGCAAAATAAGTCAGGCAGAGAAGGACAAATATCATATGTTTGCACGTATAGAAGGATTAGGAGGAACTTAACAGAGGACCATAGGGGAGTAGAAGGGAGGAAATGGTGGGGGAAAGGGAGAGAGGCAAACCATGAGAGACACTTGAATGCTGAGAACAAACTGAGGACTGATGGGTGTGGGGGGGAGGGGGGAGATGGGCATGGAGGAGGGCACTTGTGGGGATGAGCACTGGGTGTTATATGGAAACCAACTTGACAATAAACTATTTGTAAAAAAAAAAAGGATTAAAAAAAGAAATGATTGTGTTCCTATTATGTTTTATGCATTTGATACTCCTTATTAGTCCTTAAGAACAATTAAACATACATGTCCTGCTTGTTGACTTTTTACCTATTTTAACTGAGCAAATCAATGCTCAGAAATTCAAGTAATTTATCCTAAACTATAGAATTAACAATTGATGGGCTTTAATTATATTCTACTTCAAGACCATACAGTAATCCCTCAGAAGTTCTTTCTAATTTTTAAAGATGTGTTTCCTTAAGGTGTTAGTATTACTTTTTCTTAAAGGAGCTCTTCCATTTTTAATTGTTTATTTTTGAGAAAGAGAGTGTGCAAGCGAGGGAGAGAAAGAGAGAGGGTCAGGGAAAGGGAGACAGAGGATTCAAAGCAGGCTCCAGCTGAGAGCGGAGAGCTGTGAGATCATGACCTGAACCAATGTCAGAATGAGCCTCCCAGGCACCCCAAAGTGTTAGTAATTTTTAAGCATGTGAATAACCAAAGACAAAACCTTTTTGTAATAGGACATATTTGAATTTTCAAAAGAAAAATGCCTACATTAAGTGTTCCTAATTACTATGGAAAATTGTATTTATGTTTTGAAATCAGCAAACACAAATTTCTATTTGGAAAATATACTCAGTAAAATGAACTTAAATATTTTAGTTTGTCTTTATATTAACACCTAAGAAATCTGATCTACTTGCCATTGAGCATTATGTGCATTCAGCATTAAAAAATTAGAATCCTTCATGTTCTGGAAGTAGCACTATTCCATTAAATTATTGTAAACAGGTTCCTAGTTTATAATTGCTTAATCACCAATGCAGCAGATATTTGAGGAGCTACGTTGCTAAATTTACTTTGTAATTTTAATTAACTTTTTTTGCCTTTCTAATTAAATTTGCTCTTGTTATTTTTGATGGGTTAACACTGGTGGAGAATTAGCTTTGTTGGCAAGACATATTTTCGTTGGAAATGGTCAGGCTCAACATGAAAGAGATTGAGTGCTTTAAACATTATGAATAGACTAAAAAGGAAAGTTAGTTTCATGTTATAAAAATAAATCTTGAAAAGGAGCTAAAGATATCTGCCACCTAAATATGTCAGTTTTACATGTTTTTTGTAAGATTATATGTCATGAAATTTAAGTAGTTCAATGCAATATTTGGTACAAAATAGATTATATAAATACAGGCACCTGTTCATTGTCAAAAAGTAAATTGATAATAGAACACAGTTCTTAAAAACTAAGTTTTATTGATTACTGAAAATATAAATTTATATAATTTTCCATTTCCTTTCCTTAACCCAGTATTCTTCAGCCACTTCTTCACCTGTCTCCCTATATGTAAAAAATTTCCTCAGAATTTATTATTACTTATATTTTCTACCTAATATCAGACTCAGAGCCACTGTTCAATCAGGTATTGGCATTTTAATGTCTACCAGCTCAATTACTCTAAATATCTCCTTGATCCAGAGCTATTTGAACTTCTCTATGTGTGTTGCTGAAGGCATTTCATTGAATAATTTTTCTAAAGTCAAATTTGCTTACTTTTCAGCACAGTTTCCATATGTATTCGAGCAATTTGGAACTTAAACTCAAATCCCAAGGTTTCTCCTCTTGAACATAATCATTTATATGGGCCTGGTTTTCTTTTAATTCTATCAGTATACCTATAAATTCTTTGTTACACCAAATAGCTATGATGGAAAGATTGAAGTAATGTTTAATATAACATACTTTGGCTAGAATCACTATCTTTCTCTTCCAATATAAATGATCTTTCTTCAGGTAACACATTCCCGGTAACTGAGGTGGTGACTTGAGACCATTTTTCAACAAACCCTGAATTTGATCTGCTTTGTAGATATAATCATACCCCAGGTATTATAGAATAACATTTAGAGACATTGGCTTCCAGATACCATTATGTAACTCTGCCCATCTATCCTACAGCCCCCTCCCCATAAGGATGACATTGTGCTGTTTCTTTTTCTGTCCAATACTAACCATATGCAGCACAGGAAATATATAACTTCATTTTTGTAAGCATAGGGTACTAGACTCATTAGAAGATAATAAAGATGGTACTGTTCAATAATGCTCTGCCATTATTTAAGGTTACCATTGCTTTCCTACAAACACCTTTTAATGGTATATATCCAACCATCCTTCCTGGGTGCTACCTCCTTGTACCTTTGGTGGTAGATACGGTTAGTAGCATTATTAAATTCCCCTCCTCATTTAGAATTGTATTGTCTCTCCAGGCTGGTTTTCTACTGTGGCTGGTCTTCTGGAAGATAGCTCCCTCTAGTGTCCCTTTTTGAGTTAATAAGTGTTTTTGCAATATGTAATATGAAAAATGCATAATATTGGAAAAGGATCTGAACCTTGAAGTATTGAATGTTCCATGAGATTACTTACTGTTGATGCATGAGATTGTTTTCAAGTATAGTTCCACCTGGGAGTACCATAATGCTTCTCATGGTGTACCTAATTTTGTGTACCTCTGGAGGAGAATGACCTGTAATGGCTAGAATCAAACATCAGCAAACCAGAGTGACAGCTTTGCCTTAGCTGAGGGAGAATTATAATGCTTGGAACACACAGTGGTCCATGTGAAAAGGACACTATAATTGCCTCCATTTGTAGTAGAGCAGCTTCCTTATACATACTGTGGACTTCTCCCCTTCATGTACTCTTAAAATTGTTACTTACTCTTTATTAGTAAGCTTTGCTGTACTATCCCATCCCCAGTTGGATGTCTTTCTGGAATCACCCAAGGGATAATTGGTAACTTAGTCATAAGAATATGATAATCCATGGTGGTAGGACAGTCTCAACCCAAGTCCAGTAATGTACCACTGAATGTTTTTCAACTCGACTCTATATAAACACATGTAAGACTATTTTCCACTTGGTGTTTTCAGAAGGTCTGTACTGAAGATATAAGTGGTAACGTTAAAATGCGGCCTTTAGGGGTGCCTGGGTGGCTCAGTAAGCTAAGCATCTGACTACAGCTCAGGTCATGATCTCACAGCTTCTGAGCTCAAACCTGGCTTCAGGCTCTGTGCTGACAGCTTGGAGCCTGGAGCCTGCTTCAGATTCTGTGTCTCTGTATCTCTCCACTTCTCTCCTGCTTGTGCTCTCTCAAAAATAAAATAAACATTAAAAAGATAAAACGTGGTCTGGTATTAAATAATACCATAACTGAGTAAACTAATATTTTCCAAATGACCAATGTGTGTTTTTCTAGGAGGTTTACAGTTTCAGATCTTGTGTTTAAGTTTTGAATTCTGAGTTGAGTTTTATGCATGGTAGAATAGTCTGATGTCATTCTTTTGAATGTGAAAATAGTTTCCCTCACACCATTTACTGAAGAGTGTTATTCCCTGCTGTGTATTCTTGGAACCCTTGCCAAAGATCAGTTGTCCGTATAGAGGCATGGGTTTTACTTCCAGGTGCTCTATTTTATTCCATTAGAATAGAGCAGTTCTCTCCTCTGCAGTTTTTCAGAAGAATTTAAGAATTTGGGTTAATTTTTAGTATATGTTTGGTAGAATTCACTGGTGAAACCATCTGCTTCTGGGCTTCTGTTTAGGAGGAGTGTGTTGAGAACTGATCCAGTCTCCATTCTAGTTATAGGTCAGTTTAGGTTTTATTTCTTCATAATTGTTCTTTGCAAGTTGTATGTTTCTAGGAATTTATTAATTTATTCTTAGGTTATCCAGTTTGTTAGTGTAGAATTTGTTCATGGTAAACTTATGATCCTTTTTATTTCTGTGGCATCAGTTATAATGTCTTTCATTTCTGATTTTGAAGGTTTCTTTCTTAGTTCAAGAGTTGTCAGTATTTCTTTTTAAAATAACTCCTTTTCATTTCCCTCCTTTTACATTTGTACTTTAATCTTTCCTCCCTTCTACAAACTTTGTGTTGTTTCTTTTTCTAGTTTGTGATGTGTGAAGTTGTTTGAGATCTTTTTATAGGTAAGTTATTTTTATTATCATCATTTACAATCCTGGAAGAATCTTGGGGCTTTAATGTTAGACAAGCCCTCATTTCATTTTTGGGCCTTGATATTTAATGCTGTTTGATGAGTCAAGATAGATGACTTGTCTGAGTTTCAGTCATCTCCTCTGTAGAATAAGGATAATAACTTCTTTATATTATTGTGGGGATTAAACAATACAATGTAAGTAAGTGAATGTGGAACATAATAGGGTGGCTCAATCTCTTTTAATGTAGTTGTTTATCATTTTGAACTTTCTTCTTATAAGATGCTGAAAAAAACAGTACAAAGTTTTGGCATATGTGTTTTTATTTGGAGATTTTTTCTTTTTTTGAATTCTATTTGACTTCTTCCTTGAGCTAATGATCAAGAATGTGTTTTCATTTCCATTCATTTGTGAATTTTCCAGTTTTCTTTTATTGATATATACTTTCATTCTATTGTCATCAAAGATAGTTCAATTTTCTCAAATTTAAATCTTGTTTTGTGACAACATGATTTGTGCTGGAGAAAGATCTATTTGCTTGAAAAGAAAGTGTAGTCTTCTGTTGGTGAAATGTTCTATTCTGTTAACTCCATTTGGTCCATAGTGTTAGTCAAATTCTATGTCCTTATTGATGTGTCTGAACCTTCTGTTGAAAGTGAGGTAGAAAGTCTCCACCCATTACCGTATTGCGGTCTATCTTTTTCTTTGGTTCTGCCAGTGTTTACGTATTTATATGTAATGTGATGATTATAAACCTTATGTCTTCCTGGTTGAGACTTTGTCGTAATATACTGCCTTTATTTGTCTCTTGTGACAGTTTTTTCTTCGTCTCTGTTGTCTTTTAAGTACAGTCATCCCTGCTCTCTTTTGGTTACCTCTTACAGGATTGTTTTTCCATCCCTTTCAGTGCGTATGTGCCCTTAAATCAAAAGTGAGTTTCTTGTAAACAGCATATCATTGGGTCTTGTTTTTTTTTTGTTGTTGTTGTTGTTTGTTTGTTTTTAATCTGTTTAGCCACTGTCTCTGGGGAATTTAATTCACTTAAATTTCAAATAATTGATAGAGAAGGTTTACTATTGACATTTTTTTTTTTTAGTTATTGTTTTTGTTAGTCTTAACAGTTCTTTTGGTCACCTTCTCTTGCTCTTTGTGTGTGTGTGTGTGTGTGTGTGTGTGTGTGTGTGTACATCTACTTTGATTTCTTTCTCTGTAACTTCTATAGAAGTTTTTAAATTGTTACTTTGGGGCTTACATAAAGTATCTTATAGTTATAACCTATTTAAAAGTGATAATAACTTAAAATGTAGAGTTTTACTATATGACTGAATGAACTTCTTCCCTCCACTCTTTGTTACCATCACAATTTATATCTATCCATATTGTGTATCTTTTAACATATTTTTAGTTGTTAGTACTTCTGTTTTAACTTAATTATAATTAAAAGTGACTTACCAACACCATTACAAATTTCTCCATGATATGTCTGTGAATTGTGATGTGTGTTGGGAAGAAAGATCCAGTGCTTTCTACTTTACTATCTTCATGTCACTCCTGAAAAATGTTATTCAACTCCAGTGTGGGATAGTTAAAATTTTACGTGTTCTTTAACTTATCAGTTTTAACTTCTAATAAGGGATATATCAATAAATCCACATAAGCAACTGTTCTTTGGTGTCCTCAACTTTAAGAAAACAAAGGAAACAAAAGCAAAAATGGTTGAAATCCATTGATCTCCAAGAACATTACTCTTTATATCTTGACCATATCAGACTATTGAAAAGGAAGTTAGTGAGAATCAACATTCCTACCCTAACCAAATGTTTAATCAATATAATAATATCTCTTGGTAGCTTCTGGACTTTGGTTTTGCTTATGCTTAATAAAATGTGTCTGGGAAAATTCTGAAAAGTCGATTAAAACATGAGGAACTCAATATATACATGAAAATCACAAAAGCAACATGATCTAGTTACACATAATATCTAACAATTGTACCAACTATGAAATCTGGTAAAAACTATGTGACCACCAAATCACTCCAGTCACACTTCCAATTTTTTTTCTTTCCAAGTTTTTATTTAAATTCTAGTTAACATACAGTGCAGTATTGGTTTCAGAGGTAGAGTTCAGTGATTCATGACTTACGTACAACTCTCAGTGCTCATCATAACCAGTGTCCTCCTTAATACTCATCACCCATCTAGCCCACCCCCCACTCACCTCCCTCCATCATCCCTCAATTTGTTCTCTATCTTTAAGCATATCTTCTGGTTTGTTTCTCTCTCTCTTCCCCCCCACCCACATGTTCATCTGTATTGTCTCTTAAATGCAACATATGGCACTTCCAATTTTTAATATCACCTCATTGTTTTTCCTTCTACCATAGCATCTCTGTATTTAAACAAGTTCATCTGAGGGCATTTTCAGAACCCAGTTTTAATTGTCCTTCATATAAATTACTGTACACTGAGACTGTTTTTAATAGCCACTTAGACACAAATTAGTTACTGACTCTTATGTTCTTGGCTTCTTAAGACCAAGATTGATTAAGGCATCCAAGACTGAGGACCGCTCCCATCAGGGCATCTACCATTTCCATGTCAGTGACCTTATATTTAATATTTCTTGCTAATATTTGTAAAGCCAGATTAAAGTAACTTGTATTCTAACCACATTCTCACTGTGGGATTCAGTATTCTGTTTGTGGAGGGAGGGGACAGGACTATTGACCCTCTCAGGATAGGTTTGATAAACCCATGACTTTACCTACTATGGCAAGTTTGCCATTATACTATCTTGAAGTAAATGCTCAGAGATACTTAAAGCCAGATGGGGAATAGTTGTCTACATAAATAATCACTGCATTTTGTGATACCAAAAACACATGTCTTAGCCCCTGATAATTAAGAACCCATTTCAATAATGATTTACCAGACTTCTGCTGAAATTAATTCTTAAATGTTCAAATTCTTTACCCTCATGTAACTATTGCATACTCTTAGCATTTGGCAGTTACTTCACCTGGTCAATATAGCCTTTCAGTAATCAGTAGCCTTAATTATATTTATAAGTGAATATAATAGGTTTTTAGGTAGTATGGATAAAAAGGCTTCAACGTAACAGGAAAAACATCTTTACAATTCTACTTCCTTAAGGTATCTTTCACTAGTACTAGTAGAAATGGGAAAGGGAAGTTTTCACTCTCTTCTCTTGACTTTGACCTATTAATATACCTCCAACATCCTAAATCTCTCCTTTATCCTCCATTCATAAGATTTATCTGTCATTAACCTCAAATTTTGCCATTTTATAAAAAGTGTGAATAGGCAGCCATCCTGGCATCAACTTAATTTGTTTTTCTGTCTCCCACTTTAACTTGTTAAAAAGTTTCTTCATCATTAATATTTGTGCACATAAAAGATAAGACTTTCTACTACACCAATCTAAATTAACAGAAAAGACTGGTTTACCAAGTCAGACTCACATAAAACAAATTGGACCTTTCCATTTGCTCAGGCCAAAAACTTTTATGTCATTTTTAATTTTGCTTTTCTTAAACCCTGCCAGCTTTATATTCAAAACATCTAAAGCAGAATTTGAACAGAGTCTCTTACAATCTCTACTATTAACATGCCAATGCAAGACTTCTTTTTTATTGCAATAGTATCCTGGCTTATCTTTCAGCTATTCCTTGCCCACTCCCACTCTATCTATTTTGAACATAGCAGCCAAGGGTGTGTAAGTCTGCTTACATTAATTCTCTGCTCAAACTTTCCAAATCCCTTTAGAGTAAGAGCCAAAGTTCTTATTATAACCCTACTTGCCCTCCATGAATTGGCTTCACATTACTTCCTCCCTTTACTTCATCTCCTCTGACAACTTACATCCACTGCACTCCAGTCTTGCTGACTTCCTTGCAACTATTAAGAACCTCTCTCCCAACCTGCACATACACATGCATACTGAATTCAGAGCCTTCGTACTTACTCTGTTCTCTTCTGGAATGGTCTTCTCTCAAACATATGATGCCTTTCATGTCTCTGTTTATTTATCTATTAGAAAATCTTACCTGAAAGTACCTACTTCCTCACCTCTACTTCACTTATTCTTCATGACATTTTCATCAACTATTATATAATTATGGATTCATTTGTTTATTGCTTAATTTGCATTGCCAAAATGCAAAATATGAGGCTAGAGATTTTCTTTTGCTTCTAGGTCTCTATTGTAGATATGTGGGAGTAAAATATTAACAGATTAAATATTTGTTGAATAAATGAATGAATGCTTAGATTAATGCATGGATAAATTAATAAATGATCTTTAGAAGTAGATAGAGATAATATTCTCAAACATTTTCCCACGTAATTAACTGAAATATAAATAATGTAATTCTGACTACCTTAAATGTATTTTCTCAAGCACACAGAAATGAATAATTTCAAACCTCTTTGTATAATATTTAATGCTATGATGGTATAGAGAAGTTTCAGCCTACCAGTCTAGATTAAAAAATATATATTCATATACACATTAGCCTTTTAGTGAGTTAACTTGGATTCTTCAAGATAAGCTATTCTCAAAATTCATTTCACTTTTTATTCTGAAGTACCTATAAAAATGTATGAGCATACAAGATTTTTTTAAAAAGGAGAAACCATTAAAAATGAATTGACAAATATGCCAATATTAAAATTAAAACCTGAATGTCAGATGCAATTAATAAGGGGAAAATATAAGCCACGCCCTAGGAGAAGATAGTTTTAAATTTTATATAATGCAGTAACAATGTTTATAATAGTGGGAAAAATCAAAGCAACCTGTTTCTCACTAGGGGAACAGATAAAATGGGACTTATACAACACTACTGTTAAAAATGAAATTTAGGAAGATGTACAGAAGTACATAAGTCTCAAAATAACCTTAGCTAAAACAAGTTACAAAAGTATATGCATGTATGATACCACTTATGTAGTTTAAAATACAGAACAACAGCGTATATTACATAAGCTTGTAAGGATGATACATAATATAGTAGTTGTCTCTAGAGGGGAAAAGTAATACAGAATGGGATTTTAAAAGTACTGTATCTTAAAAAACCAACTAGCTGAGATTTTGGCAAATTTTACCTTGAGTTAGGGGTCTCTTTCTGTCTTTGTACCTTACTCCCTCAACTTTGAAATAATCTCAGAGAAGTTCAGTTCAAACAACTTTTCAAGCCATTTGAAATAATGCTTTATCATAAATACTTAATGTTTCATCTACTTTTCTCAATATAACCATCAGAATTTAAAAAAAATAGCAATCCTTTAATGTTTAGACTCCATTGGAGTTGTAACAATTCCCAGTATTTGCTTTCATTTGGAAGAGTCCAGTCAAAAAAAAATAAAGAATCCAGTCTGTAATATCACATTTCATTTAATTGTTGTCTTTTCCATTTTCTTTATTTTGATAATTTCTTTACCCTTTACTTTGATGACCTTTACACTTTCACAGATTATAGGACAGCTATTTAGCAGAGTGTATTGGGGAAATAAAATAAAAAATAAAATATTCAGTGGCACCTGGGTGGCTCGGTCAGTTAAGTGTCTGACACTTGATTTTGGCTCAGGTCATGATCTTATAGTTTATGAGTTTGAGTGCCATATTGGGCTCTCTGCTGACAGTGCAGAGCCTGCTTTGGAGTCTCTTTCTCCCTCTCTCTATGCCTCCTCCCTGCTCATGCTCTCTCTGTATTTCAAAATAAATAAAACTTAATTTTTTTTCTTCCAATCCAGCCAACTCCTCTGTAAAGCTAGCAGAGAAAGAAAACCACTTTTGTTTTATTATAGAACATGCATTAAATAAGGATGCGATGAGAATCACAGGCAACACACTATGATTGCAAAATCATAAAGAAATCTCACTCTTTGACATAATCTGGTAGATACCACCTATTGTACCCATGTTCTCAAGATAAACTATTACTAGTCCTTAAGCACCATTTGTCACACATAGTTCATCCCAATTCACTTGGTAGTGGGGATGACTGTGTTAGCTAATAGATTTCATCCAAAGGAAGATAGAGTTCTCATTTTGGGGGATCGGTGTTGACCATGCAACTGGAAGCAAAGTTGGCCCAGAAGGCCAACTTCCCATAGTGACCAGAAGAAAGGCCTTTGTCTTTCTTGATTACCTTTCAAAGAACTACTCCCCAGGTTTTTGAGAAAGATATTCTTGGATCTGTGAAGCTGACAACAGGATTATTTGGCTTTTTAAAGGACTTACTTTTGAAACAGAAAGGATGTAGAATTAGAAGTTTTCTCAAGTAACTGCTCTCAGAAAAGGAAGGTGAGAGAAATCTTATTTTCAACAGGGAGGTTTTTTCTCTTTCCTTTTAGATTGGTACTTAGATTTACAATCCTCCTTTTTGTTATTATAAAATAGTAATACTACAGTCTTCCAATAAACTTTTTTTTTGCTGTTTTCATCTTTTTGTGGGTGAGTTGCAGCCTCCTAAATATCTAGCAATTCCAAAGGAAAATAGAAAGCAAAGCAATGATCATAATAACAGAATTGCTAGATTTTTGGACTGTGTTATTTGACTTGAAGGAATGAACCTTGAATATATCATACCAGTTGTGAATGTTTAAATCAGAATCTTGATTAGCAATGCACACAAATCTTGCTTAGTGATTTATTAATTTTACACATTGATGTGATGTCTTTATTGATTCATCTTCAAATGATTTACTAAGCATTATTGTTAGTTACTTAAACTACTTAGGCTTGGATTAAATAAAACTTAACTCTGGTGTCTGATAATCTAAATTTTAATTCAGAGCTTTTCTTGTAAGGCCCCAACATTTGTCCTGAATTTTAGTCCATGACAAAAGTATCATCATATTTGTATGGGAATTTAGGCTCTTCAAGAATTGTTCTGTCTTCACAAATAACTTTTCTCAGATGTGAAATGCAAAGCTACCCTTGGCCATCGTCTAGTATCAAAGTCCTAATGTGAGATGCCAGTTTGAAAGGTACAGATTGAAATTACAATGTTTAGTGTATATGGATCTAATGTCTTGAGGACAAATCCATCCAGTGGACTTTATAGTATTTTTGCCTCAGGTTTAGGTTCATTATAATAGTCAACTAAATCTTCATGTGTTGATTTATATTGGGATGCTAAGAACGTGCATCCCAAAGTTAGTTGGGTGCCATTAGACTGGTCTTGTGCATTTACCTATATGTAAATTCCAGAGTTTTGTGTCTGTTATTTAAATATTTCTTTTATCAATATAATTTTCTTATCTAACTAGTTAACAAAAACCTTTTATGTTAAATTTAGGGCTTAAGTACCTGGATGCATACTAATTATAGTTATACAAAGTTTGACTTTTTTAATATAAAAAATTATTAGTAATGATGGTCCCATTTTATTGTCAGATTGTTGAATGTAAGTATAGAATCTGTTTATATGAGGATTACAATTTGAGGTGATGAGAAAGAAGATTATGAGGAGAATTACTTGGAGTGCAGAGAGAAAAAGTAACATAACAGGTAACATGTTTGTTTTCTAGTACAAATGTGATTCTTAAAGTAGGGAAATAACCCTACTGTGAATACAACAGCAAGATCTGTAAGAGAAGTAATAAGTTTCCTAGAATACCTCCTTTCAGTGGAGTTCAGCACCAACATCAGTTATTGTAGGAAACTTAAGTTTTAAGTTCTTTATGGGAAGCACAGTCCTTTGAGGAGTTGGCTTCCCACAGGAAGGACAAATCCAGCTATTTGTTTGTTGCTTTGATAGCCAAATGGATTGCCAGCACTTGAATGGTCTCTCTGTGTAGTGATGACTCATTTTCCTGCAGAACATTTATGTAGATAGAATCTCCTGGTCAGTAGAGGTAAAAGGCTTCTTCCAGCAGGACTTTCCAGATCCTTTTGACTTTGTCTATGGGTTTCTAGGAAAGAAAGAAACTTAGTTTTTTAATTTTTTTCAAATTTACTTATTTAGTTTTGATAGAAAGAGTGAGAGAGAGAGAGAAGGATGGAGAGAGAGAGAGAGAGAAGAGCAGGGGAGGGGCAGACAGGGGAGAGAGAGAGTATTCCAAGCAGGCTCTGCATTGTCAGCTCAGAGACTGATGTGGAACTTGAACTCACAAACTACAAGATCATGACATAAGCTGAAACCAAGAGTTGGAGGTTTAACAGACTGAGCCACCCAAGTGCCCTGAAACTCTTAAAGTATTGACCATTATTATGAGGGGATTCAGCGAAATTAGTCCCAGGATGTTGCCTCAGACTCAAATTCATAGGCCTGTCAAATGTAAGTTAAAGAAGAAGATTCAAAACTTGCTCATAGAGATGCTTGTAATTTTTAAACAAAACTACTGGTAAATCTCTAAGCCATTTTAGCCTGGTAGATTACTGAATTGTAGTCAGTGAGGTGTTTTTTAGAATTTGATTAATTTGCTATACATGTCCAGAGGACTGAAGATGATAGGGTATATGAAAGCTTATAGAAATTGTGAACATTTGCATATTCCCTGAACAGTAGAAATAGAATTTTCTCTGTGCTAGTCCATGTGCTCTGGTATCCCCAACATGGGAATTATATTTATTGTCATTACCATTGGCTGACATTTTTTGTTCTCGAAGGAGAATCTTCAGGTAACCCAAACATGAAACACATCATGACTAGCCTAAATCCCTTACCTTCTACAGGCATTTTTTATGATACTCAGCTGCCACCAGGCTCCTGGTAAAGTTGGCCAAAGAAGATTTCCTGTGCTTTCCTCAGGAGTGGTGTGTACATATTTCTACTGAAATATATCACATCTCTTTAATATGTTTTGAATAATTTTATCTCTTTGGCAAGTATAGTGTCTTTAAAATCCCTCTTCTACTAGATAATTTTGTTAATGGCATGACAGTGCTAGCCAAAGAAATAAGGAATATGATATACAATTTCGTTTGTTTCGCTAAAAGAAATTTGATTAGAACATGGGAATTACCTATCTTATAATCCATTTGTTTATTTTCTTGTGAAGCATGGTTTTGAAATTCAAGAGCTCTCATTGTATTAAAAGTAGAGCTTCTAATTGTGGAATCTGCCATGCTTAAGGGATTTTGGAGCTCTGTCAATAAATACTTCTATCTGGGCAGGCAGTTTTAAGGCCTCTGATGGATCAGATATTTTTCCATTAAATATTTTGGTTACTATTGAAATAAAAAAATTCCCTATTTAAAAAAGAAATTGTTCTGTTGTATGGCATACCAGACATATCTATAATCATTTTTAAGGCTATAACCAAGAATTGCAGCTCTGGTGAATGCTATTAGCCTTTCTCCGTGTGCAGACTTAATTCCAGACACACACAATGATACCAGTGTAATACCAGATATAGAATGTATTCTTGTACATTAAACCAGCATAACTGTTTCCTAGAGGCCAGAGCAATGCATCAGTCTGTTTCGGTTAGGGGTGCTTTTCTACAATGACAGGCAAATGCACATGCTGCCATACTTTTTTTTCCAAAGACAAGTAATAACCAAATTAGGTCCCCTCTTTTTCCGAGGAAACACACACACACACACACACACACACACACACACAC
>NW_027527437.1:522725-525225 GCF_008692635.1 Crocuta crocuta | reverse complement strand
TGAAAAATGTAAATTATGTAGCACTTTGGTTTCCCTTCCCATGTTGACATTCATGAGCTTAACACCTTGTTTGCCTTTTTCTAGGGCACAATCTTTTACCCAATTTCTCAGTTGTTCAAGGTCAGGTCTCTTTATCATTTCTTCTTTCAGAGCTATGTAGTATGGCCAATCCCTATTAGCCAATTCACTTGAGAGTGAAATCTGAACTGATACAGTAAGTGGACTCAGAGTTAGGCCAGGAGGCATACAAACCTATGTCTTCAGAGCAGGAAATTCATCACTCACTCACTCACTCACTCAGTCACTCACTCACTAACTAAAGTTATGCTTCATCCTTTTCAGAGAAATCTGCTCATGAAGGAAACCACTCATCTAAAAGTTCATTACCTCTCTTTTCCTGTGAGACAGTCTGAGACAGGATGGGATAAGCAGTTGCAGGGGAAGCAGAAGGAGAAGTCAAGGCAGAAGGGTGGAAAAGCGTTTTGGGAAAGGGAATGTGTCCTTCATTTTCTCAATCCCCTTTCCATGGTTTTCATTCTTTTTTTTTGGCTACAGAAATCACTTATAATTTTACCCTTAGAATGATATTTATCTCCTAAATATTTATCTCCTAAATGCCAGTAATTTATTTGGTTGGAATGAGCCTGTATAAAGATCCCAGCAAATATGTTGATTTATCCACATCAGAAGAACCATCCTTGAGTCATCACAAGACTGGATTCTTACTTATGCATTACAAATAGGACAGAAATATTAACCCTTTAAGAGAAAGACCTGCAGGCAACATAACTGGCTTACCCTATTTTCTAATCATACAGTGATCCTGAGAGAACTTTAGAACCCATACTATCTATGCTTATTCAGTAGTAAAATATTGAATTTGAAGATTTATTTTTCTGATTTCTATTCCAAGAGTGGAGAGCTATAAGGGAAACTGGAACTGAGATTCTCTTACCTGGCTGCAGTTTGGCCATAGACTTTCAGCTGGTCAACTGTCAGATATCCTTTCTTCACCTCTACGTTTGTTGGCAAAATGAAATTAAAAACAGTCTCTTGACACAGAAAATTTCTCCACAAAGGTGTAAGAGAAGGAAAACAGTTGTATTATTAAATAAACATGAATATAGACTGTGAGGTTCATCCCAGGAAATCCACTAAGACATTAGAAGACAAATATATGTATTTTATACAGCCAAGCAGAGACAACACCTCACATCTGTGTTCTCAAGATAAACAACTAGTCCTCAAGAGGACTTGACAGCACTATTTTTCACACATAGTTCATCCCAAATTTACTTGGTAGTTGGGTGACCATCTGTGTTTGCTAATTGGCTTTATCTAAAAGAAAAAATATCAGCTTCTTCTGTCTTTATGACGAGGGGTGGTTTTACAACTTGGAGTGAGATGCCTGCCCACCAAAGTTAAGCTGTTACCCTCCCACAGAAACTAAGAGATGGGGGTGCTCTCTTTGATTTTTTTCCCCTTGATTACATTTGAAAGAAATACTTTTCAGGTCCTTGAGATGTGCCTGTGTCTCTAAAGCTTGAAAGAACTTATTTAGCTTTTAAAAAGATTTACATATATCTCAAAGAGGGAAAAATCTTATTACAAGTTTTCTTTCTTTTTTTAATGTTTTTTAAAAATTTTTAATGTTTTATTTATTTCTGACAGAGAGAGAGAGAGAGAGCAGGGGAAGGTCAGAGAGTGAGAGAGCAAGACACAGAATCTGAAACAGGCTCCAGGCTTTGAGCTAGCTATCAGCACAGAGTGTAAGCTCTGAGCTAGCTGTCAGCACAGAGCCTGACGTGGGGCTTGAACCCACGAACTGTGAAATCATGACCTGAGCTGAAGTCTGACGCTCAACTGACTGAGCCACCCAGGTGCCCTATAAGTTTTCTAAAGTAAATGCTCTAAGGGGGTTGGAGGGGGGAATCTCTTCTCTTATTTTCAACAGGAAGACATTAGTTTTCATTTGCATTTACCCTTAAAGTGTCACTCAATTTGGATGTATTTAATATATCTTTATGATTAGATTTAGATTCTGCATCTTTGGCAGCAGTAACAGTTATTCTGTTTTTTCATTCTGTCAGTAGGTACCTGCTTTCATTATATCTCATTACTGGTGGTGTTCATTCTGATCACTGGATTCAGGTGTTTTGTGTTAGACACGTCCATTTTAAAGTTACTTCCCTACCCTTATGAAAATAACAATTTATGGTCAGGTTCCTAAAGAGCTTAGATATTCCTGGGTGGCTCAGTCAGCTAAGCATCTGATTTCAGTTCAGGTCATGGTCTCATGGTTCCTAAGCTTGAGTCCCATGTCAGGTAAATTTGAGTCCCACCTCTCTTTCCTCTCTCTTTCTCTGTCCTTTGTGGGATTCTCTCTCCCTCCCTTTGTTTCCTTCCCTCCCTTTTACTTTCTCTGCCCCTTGCTCACTTGTGCCCTCTCTCTCTCTCTCTCAAAAAAAAAAAAAAGAAAAAAAAGGTTGGATATTCCTTA
>NW_027527437.1:494288-522630 GCF_008692635.1 Crocuta crocuta | reverse complement strand
CTTATCACATTTTCAGTTGCCTTCATTTTTTTTTTTTAAGTCCATAGGAGCTTATAGTTCTCACCCCCCCACACACACCCCCAATAGAATAAAATCTGTTAACTTTTTATGCTCTAATTATTTCTAGTTAGACCAGTGGAAGCCCTTCAAACTGGTTTATATTTTCTTTTAACATATTCCTATATTGAAAGACTTCCTTTGTTTCCAGCAACAAACAATGTTCCAACGTCTTGTTTTACTTTTTCTGCCTGAACCCTGGAATCAGCCATTTCTCCAAGGAGGTCTGGTTCCTTTCTGTAGAGAATTGCTCATAGAAACCCATGTCTGGTAGCTATTGTGTTTGATACCATTGGTCTGTCATTGTTCTTTAGCCAATCCAGTAGACGTTTCTAGGAGAAGTATGTGTATTGCGAAATGGTTACAACAATAAGTTAACATCCATCACCCTACCTTGTTACACATCTTATGTGTGATGAGAACTTTTAAGGCCTACTTTCTTAAGAGCTGTAATGTATCTGGTGTGAGAAATCTATATCCCTTTATCCTTCATTTACTAGTTATGTGATTAGACCTGTATTTAGCAAATCTATCACCACTGCCATGAACACAGACCCTCTACCCATCCACTGTAGAGAATCTTTCCATAAGTTGGGAGGCCACTATTTGGATATCCTTACACTTTTTTCAAGTTCTAAACCATGTGTTGGGCTATGTCCTTGCACATGACCTCCTAACCCAATGAAGGCTGCTGGACCCTCTCCTGGCATGCCTACATTTGGGGCATCCTCTGATTTAACTTTGATTCTTACTTCCCAAGGGAGAGGGAGTGAAATTCAAGTAGGAAGAGAAATATTAAAATCCAGCTGCATCCAACAAAAACAAACAAACAAAAAAACCCTAGTTTCCTGTCTTTATCCTAATGCCAGGAGTCTCCAAACACACTCAGATTCAGTAGTTTTACTAGGATTCGAGACTCAACATATAATTTTATTCATGGCTATAAAATATTACAGGGGAATATTGCCTATCAGGGAAGCTCATTACACACTCAACACTTAGGGTGTTTATTGGGAACTGGTCACATAGGCAGCCTCTATTTGGCACATAGAAAAATTCCAGACTCCCAGAAGGAAAGCAGGTGTTCAACATAAACCATATTGCTTACAAAAACATTCTAAGCACACTAAGTGATGCTTTTAAGTTTTTACTTTAATTCAAGTTAGTTAATATACAGTGTTATATTAGTTTCAGGTGTACAATACAGTGATTCAATAATCCATACATCACCCAGTGCTCATCACAAGTGCACTCCTTAATCCTTCTCTGTTTTCACTCATTCCTCCACACCCCTCCCCTCTGGTGTCAGTTCTCTATACCTGAATCAGTTTCTCTTTTTCCCTTTGCTCATTTGTTTCTTAAATTCCACGTATGGCTGAAATCATATGGTGCTTGTCTTTCTCTGACTTACTTCGCTCAGCACTATACTCTCTAGTTTCACCCATGTCATTGCAAAAAATAAGATTTCATTCTTTTTTACAGCTAAACAATATTCCTGTGTTTGTGTGTATAATACACCTCATATTATATATAATATATATGTTAACCTCATTTTTTAATCCATTCATCAACCAATGGATACTTGGGCTGTTTCCATAATTTGAATATTGAGGATAATGCTGCTTTAAACCCAGGGGTATATGTATCCCTTTGAATTTGTGTTTTTGTATTTTTTGGGTAGTGCAGTATTCTTTGGGTAGCGTACTTACTGATAGTTCTATTTTTAACTTTTTGAGGGACCTCTATACTGTTTTCAAGTGTCTGCACGAGTTTGCATTCCCATCAACAGTGCAGGAGGGTTCCTTTTCCTTCACATACTTGCCAACACCTGTTGTTTCTTGTGTTGTTGATTTTAGTCCTTCTGACCAGTGTAAGGCAGTATCTCATTGTAGTTTTGATGTGTAGTTCCCTGATGAGTGATGTTAAGAATCTTCTCATGTGTTTGTTGGCCACGTAAAAGTCTTCTTTGGAAATCTGTCTATTCATGTCTTATGCCCACTTTTTAATTGGGTTATTTGTTTCTTGGGTATTGGGTTTTAGAAATTCTTTATATATTTTGGATACACTTTGTCAGATATATCATTTGCAAATACCTTCTACACTTCTGTAGGTTGTCTTAGTTTTGGTGACTGTTTCCTTTGCTGTGCAGAAGTTTCTTATCTTGGTGACTGTTTTCTTTGCTGTGCAGAAGCTTCTTATTTTGATGAAGTCCCAATAATTTATTTTTGCTTTGTTTCCCTTGCCTCCAGAGACATATCTAGAAAAAAGTTGCTATAGCCAGAGTCAAAGAGGTTAATGCCTCTGTTCTCCAGGATTAATGGGTTTTGAATTTGTTTTTCTGTATGGTATAAGAAAGTGGTCCAATTTCATTTTTCAGCATATTGTCCACTTTTCCCCAACACCATTGGTCATTTTTCAATTGAGTATTCTTTTCTGTTTTGTCGAACATTAGTTGACCATATAGTTTTGGGTTCATTTCTGAATTTTCTGTTCTATCTATGTGTCTGTCTTTGTGCCAGGACCATACTGTCCTGATCTCTATAGCTTTGTAATATAACTTGAAGTCTGGAATTGTGATGAATCCAGTTTTGCTTTTCTTTTTCAAGGTTATTTTATTTTTTTGGCTATTGGGTTTTTTTTTGTTCCATACAAATTTAGAATATAATGTTATAGTTTTGTGAAAAATGCTGGTAGTGTTTTCTTAGGGATTGCATTAAATGCATAGATTGCTTTTGGTAGTATGGACATTTTTACAGTATTCTTCCAATCCATAAACATGGAATGTCTTTCTATTTTTCTGTGTCATCTTCAATGTCTTTCATCAATGTTTTATAGTTTTCAGAGTACAGATCTTTCAATTCTTTGGTTAGGTTTATTCCTGGGTATTTTATTTTTGGTGCAATTGTGAATGGGATTGCTTTCTTAATTTCTCTGTCTGCTGCTCCATTACTGGCATGTAGATAAGCAACAGATTTTTGTACCTTGATTTTTGCATCTTGTGACTTTACTGAATTTGTTTATCAGTTCTGGCAGTTTTTTGGTGTCTTTGTGGTTTTCTATATAGAGTATCATGTCATCTGCAAATAGTTAAAGTTTTATTTCTTCCTTACTGATTTGGATGGTTTTTATTCTTGTTGTCTGATCACTGTGGCTAAGACTTCCAGTACTATGTTGAGTAAAACTGGCAAGAATGGACAGCCTTTTCTTTTTCCTCACCTTAGGGGAAGGTCTGCATTGAGGATGATGTTAGCTGTGGAGTTTTCACATAAAGCCTTTATTATGTTGAGGTATGGTCCCTTTAAACCTACTGTGTTGAGGGTTTTTATCATAAATGGATATTGTACTTTGTCAAATGCATTTTCTGTATTGAAAGTATCATGTAGTTCTTATCCTTTCTCTAATTGATGACATTGATTAGTTTGCAAATATTGAACCACCTTTGCAACCCAGGAACAAATCCCATTTGTTTGTGGTGATTGATTCATTTAATGTACTGTTGGATTCAGTTTGTTAGTATTTTGTAGAGGATTTTTACATTCATGTTAATCAGGGATGTTGGCCTGTAGTCCTTTTTTCTGTGGTGTCTTTGTCTAAATTTGGTATCAGTAATACTAGCCTCCTAGAATGAATTTGGAAGTTTTCCTTTTCTATTTTTGGAATAGTTTGAAAAGAATAAGTATTAATTCTTATTTAAATATTTTGTAGAATTTGCCTGTGAAGCCATCTGGTCCTGGAATTTTGTTTTTTGGGAGGGTTTTTTTTTGTTTTGTTTTTGTTTTTGCTTTTGTTTTTTGGGGTTTTTTTTACGGATTTCATTTCTTTAGTTATCAGTCTGTTCAAATTTTGTATTCATGTTTCAGTTTGGCTAGGCTGTATATTTCAAGGAATCTATCCACTTTTTATAAGTTGTCCAATTAGTTGATGTGTAGCTTTTCATAATATTCTCATAATTGTTTCACTGTGATGTTGGTTGTTATTTCTCCTCATTTGTGAGGAGCCCTTTTATTTATTTATTTTTTTAATTTTATTTGATTTTATTTGAGCCCTTTCTCCTTTTTTGAAGTCTGGGTGTAGATTTATCAATTTTGTTGATCTTTTCAGAGAACTAGCTCCTAGTTCACTGATCTGTTCTATTGTTTTTTTGTTTTTAAGTTTCTGTATCATTTATTTCTGCTCTAATCTTTATTTCCTTCCTTCTGCTGGTTTGGGGTTTTGTTGGTTCTTTTTCCAGCTCCTTTATGTGTAAGGTTAGGTTGTTTGAGATTTTTCTTGTGTTTTGATGTAGGCCTGTGTTGCTCTAACCTTCCCACTTAGAACCACTTTTACTGCATCCCAGAGGTTTTGGATCATTTTGTTTTCATTTTCATTTTGTTTCCATGTCCTTTGTTTTTTCCTTTGGTGTTCTGCTGACCCAGTCATTGCTTAGTAGCATGTTATTTAACCTCTATGTATTTATGGTTTTCCCGATTCTTTCTTATGGTTGACTTAATTTCATGGCATTGTGGCCAGAAAAGATGCAAGGTATTATTTCTATCTTCTTGAATTCATTGAAGATTTTTTTTGTGGCCTAATATGTGATCTATTCTGGAGAATATTCCACGTGCACTTGAAAAGAATATGTATTTTGCTATTTGGGGATGGAATGTTCTGAATATATCTGTTAGATCCATCTGTTCCAGTATGTCATTCCAAGTCACTATTTGTTTGTTTATTTTCTGTTTAGATGATCTCTCCATTGATGTAAATGGGGTGTTAAAATTCCCTACTGTCATTGTATCATTACAGATTACTTTCTTTATGTTTGTTGTTTTTTTATATATTTGGGTGCTCCGTGATGGATGTATAAATATTTATAATTGTTACATCTTCTTGTTGGATTGTCCCCTCTATTATGAAAGTGCAGTGTCCTTCTTTATCTTTTGTTATAGTCTTTGTTTTAAAGTCTAGTTTGTCCAATATAACTTTTTGCTATTCTGGCTTTCTTTTGACGTCCATTTACCTGATTAATATTTCTTCATCCCCTCATTTTCAATCAGCAAATGTCTTTAGGTCTAAAATGAGACTCTTGTAGGCAGCATATAGAGGTCTTGTTTTTTTTATCCATCCTATGTCCTATGTCTTTTGATTGGAACATTTAGTTCATTTACATTCAAAGTAATTATTGATATGTTTTGTAATTTAATATTTTGTAATTGTTTCCGAAGATTTTCTCTGATCCTTATCTTTCTCTCTTATGATTTGCTGATTTTCTTTAGTGCTATATTTGGATTTCTTTCTTTTAATTCTGTGCATATTTATTAGTAGCTTTTGATATATGATTACCATTGTATAACCTCTTCTGCATAGAGCAGTCTATATTAAGTTGTTGGTCTTTTAGATTTGAACCCATTCATCTCTCCTCCCCATATTTTAGTTATAGTTGTCATATTTTATATCCTTTTATTTAGTGAGTTCTTTAAATTTCTTACAGAAATAATATTTTTACTGTTTTTATGTTTTCTCCCTTCATACTATCACTTGTCATTTTTTCTTTCTACTATGACTGTTTAAATATTTCTTATAGGGCTGGTTTAGTGACCATGAACTCGTTTAGTTTTTATTTGTTGGGGAAACTCATCTCTTTTTCTGAATGGTAACCTTGCTGGATAGAATAGTCTCATTGCAGATTGTTCCCATTTAGCACTTTGAATGTATCATACCACTTCCTTATAATGTGGAAAGTTTCTGCTGAAAAATCCTGATAGCCTTATCAGGAACTTATACAAGTTCCCTTGTATGTTGCTGCTCTCTTTTGTCTTGCTGCTTAAAATTTTTTTCTTTATTACTACAGTTTGTCAACTTAATTGCAATGTCTTGATATGGATCTGCTTTTGCTAATTTTTTTGGGGATTCTTTTATTTTTATTTATTTTTGAGAGACAGAGAGAGACAGAGCACAGGTGAAGGAGGGCCAGAGAGAGAGAGGGAGACATAGAATTTGAGGCAAGGTTCTGAGCTGTCAACACAGAGCCTGACGTGGGGCTCAAACTCAAAAAATGCAAGATCATGACCTGAGCCAAAGCTGGACATGTGACCAACTGACTGACCCACTCAGGTGCCCCAATGTGTTGGTTTCTTTCTAATTCTCTGAATAGCTGTTTTATTTTATCATCCATCTTTTAAAGTTATTTATGGGGAAAAGCAGGACCTTATATTAATGATACCTGGCATTCAGCTTTTAGGTTCAAACTCTGTAATCTTTGGAGGAAACTTGTTTGATTTATAAAAAACTCGTGTATTCAAAACAGTGACCTAAATCTGATTTTCTTATATGACTCCCCTGATTGTGCTTATTTTAAATTACTGATGTCATGTAAAGTGAAAATGTCCTTCTACCTAATAGTTCTTAAAGAATTGAGGAGATACCTGTGATAGTCATTAATCCTTCTTCCTGCCTAAATTGCTTTTCAGTTGGTATGCTTGTGCTTAGTTCATATTCTATTATCTTCTTGGACTCTCCTTTAAATGTGGCCCCAGTTTAGTATTTTAATGGTATACCCAGATGTGATCTGGAGAGCACAGAGAACTTAAGGACATTTGTTTAATTACATTTGTAGACTACTTATTAATCTAATGTAACATAGAGTGATTATATGGATGTCATTTACTCATATCCTGTTTATATTTAACTAAACAAGTAAGTGATTTTACATTTACTACTACTACATTTTGAGGACCAAGAATTGTTTTAAAAATTTCT
This sequence comes from Crocuta crocuta, assembly GCF_008692635.1. NCBI lineage: Eukaryota > Metazoa > Chordata > Mammalia > Carnivora > Hyaenidae > Crocuta > Crocuta crocuta. The sequence continues at coordinate 515,835 of NW_027527437.1, read as the reverse complement.
GTGTGTTTTGTCTAGTTGTAGTTTTGGTGGGGGAAGCTTTTTCTAGCTGGTGATTGCATTTTAAAATTTAATTGTTATTAACATATGTATTATCTCCTGGCAAGATTCTTCCAGCAATTTTCTAAAAATCATCAGTAAACTATTGTATAACATGTGTTTAAAAAAGAACCAATGGGACCCACCAGACTTACTATTATTACTTACTGTTATTAAAATAATAGCATAAGAACTACTTATTCAGCTCCCACTCTGTCAAGCATTGTTTGCACACATGTTATTCATGTTCAAGTATTATAGTGACTTCTGTATGTATTGTTGTAACAGCTTTATAAAGTATATTGAATTTTATAGATGACTTACCTGAAAGGTACAGGTTCCCAGCTAATAAATGTAGGAGCCAGAATTTGTATGCAGTCTTCATTCTCTGAAGCTCATGTGCATGTCATTACTTTAAGCTGGTTGCCACTAATCAAACATTTTTGATTCTGATACTTATTGCCTAGTCTAGTACGTTTCCAACCTTCTCTTGGCAACCAAAATTCCATGAAATATTTTGAAAGCCACTGATCTGTGTAATAGTCCTCCAGGTTACTAAATCACTCTTAACGTGTTTTCCATGGAACAGTAGCCTCTAATATGGTTCATTAAAAATGAATTCTGTGTTTAAAAAAATGATAAATGAGCAAGCAGTCAATTAATCATATACCTTCCCTTATGGGTTCTGAAACAACTTAGAATTAGACACAGGTGCGAAATAGAAACCAAAATATCTGCTTTGTAATTAGTAAAACTAAGCTAGAGAATACAGTTTGGACCCAAAACCAAAATTATGCCTCCTACACTTGACACAGTTTCACGCTGCTTCCCTTATAGAATAGAACATGGTATGGGAAGCTTACCAAGTGCATAAGACTAGAGTGGACATTAACATTTACTTGGCCCATCTCTTCTGTGTAAGAATGAACATCAACATAGGGCTTGGTTATTCTTGCTTAGTATTTTTTTTCTATATATCACCAGTTAAATAAATCATTCTTATCGATGAAGAAGAACAAGTAAGAAAGAAGTGGTTTGTAAGTATTACTCTTTTCTCTGGGAGGAAAAAAAAGTCTTAACTTTCCTATAAAAACTGTGGGGATTAGTATAAAATAAAAAGTACTCTTTTCTAAAGAATCATAATTTTTTTCCCTAAAAGTTTGAAAAAAGAATTTAGTTTGTTTTTAAACTGTAAAACTACAGCCTAATCTAATGAAAAGGCTGAAATATTATGCAGGTAGAATCCTTCTGGCAATCATAGATTTTATGCAGTACAATATCCCTATAACATGTATAAGAGATACTTGAGAAATGGAAAATTTTCCACTGTGGATCTTGCATGTGCTTGCCCCCCACTGCTCTTCCTGTTCTCTTGCACACGGCTTTAAGTCCTAACTCTTCCTTCCGGTTCCTTTTAATAAATGTCCCCACCAGCAGCTGCTAATAATTCTTCCCTTTTCCTAGAACCAGTTATGACCAATTATCCCCAAGCAAACTTAATTTCATCTGCACTCTCTCTATAACTCCATAAAACCCTTGTCTCTTTTCTCCAGCAAGAATGCTAATGTTCCGGTGGTAATCATATTGCAATATAAATGCATCAGCTCAACACGTTGTACACCCTAACTTAGACAATGTTATGTCAGTATCCAATGAAAAAAGTAAAATAACAGATGCCATTATAGGCTTTATTTTTTAAAAACCTAAAATTAATGCCACTGAGAAAGATATTCACTGACCTCAGAATGGTATCTCTGGGAAGGGAAAAAGAGAAAAAGGACTAGCAGATACATTAGTTGGTTTAGCAACACTGTTTTAAAAAATATAAATCACTGTAGGAAATTATATTGCTTCTTGTAAAACCTGCAATGTAAGTAGATCATAAAATGTATCATTTTCCAAATTCCCAAAGTTGTTTCAATAATAAAAACAATTTAGATATTAAAAAATCCAAAATCTAATTTTCCCAGTTTAAAAACTAGAAAACATTGCTACTTCAGGGAGTGGATGTGATGGCCATTTTGAAATAGATTTTGAGAAGTGTTTAAAACATATGTTAAGAAATTTGTTAACAGAGCTACATGCTCAATGTGTTGAAGTGTTATTTCAGTAAATGCACAGAATGGTCATTCTGTAATGCATATAGAGAAGTGTTTGAAAAAATCATGATAGAAGTTTCAAAAGAGGAGATTTTACAACTGGGCACCACAGAAACATATTGGCATAAAAACAGCCACATAGAGGGGCGCCTGGGTGGCTCAGTCAGTTAAGCGTCCTACTTCAGCTCAGGTCATGATCTCACAGTCTGTGGGTTCGAGCCCCGCGTTGGGCTCTGTGCTAATAGCTCAGAGCCTGGAACTTGCTTCAGATCCTGTGTCTCCCTCTCTCTCTGCCCCTCCCCGACTTGCTCTCTGTCTCTCAAAATAAAATAAAGACATAAAAAAATTAAAAAGTAAATAAATAAATTAAAAAAAAAACAGGCGCATAGAATAATGAAAGAATTGAGTGCCTAGAAATAAATTGATGCATATACAGTCAACTAATAAGTAACAAGGGAGCCAACGATACTCAATGGGGAAAGGACAGCCAAGAATACTCAGTGGAGAAGAAATAAAGGGCATTGGGAAAACTGTAAAAAATATGTGTAAATAGTGTAAAAAATGAAATTGAACTCACAGATTAACTCAAAGTGGATTAAAGAATTAAATGTAAGCCCCCAAACTGTAAAACTCTTAGAAGAAAATGTAGGGAAAAGATCATTAACATTTGACAATGATTTTTTAGTTAGAATACTAAAAACACACGCAACAAAAGCAAAAATCAGCATGTGGGACTACATCAAACTAAAGTTTTTTGCAAACAAAGGAAGCAATCAGCAAGATGAAGAGGAAATCTGTGGAATGGGAGAAAATATTTGCAAACCATGTATCTTATAAAGGGTTAATATCTAAAATATATGAGAAACACAACTCAATAGCAAAACACAATCCAAAATATTGACAGTAGAAACAAATAGACATTTTCACAAAGACATCTAAATGGTAAATTGGTACATGAAAAACTGCCCAGCATCACTAATCATCAGGGAGATGTATATCAAAACCACAATGAAATGTCAATGAAGAAATGGAACCCAATAGACTGTTGATGGAATGGAAATTTGTTTAACTATTATAAAAACTGTACTGAGGGTCCTCAAAAAATTAACTACTATGGCACCTGGGTGGCTCAGTCAGTTAAGCGTCCACTTCTTGATTTCGGCTCAGGTAGGGAGCTGAAGGTCCAACCCAAGGTCATGGGTTGGAACCCCACGTCCAGCTACACACTCACAGTATGGAGCCTGCTTGGGATTCTCTCTTCCTCTCTCTCTGCCTCCCCTTATCTCTCTCTCTTTCAGAATAAACTTAAAAAAATTAACTACCATGTGATCCAGCAAATCTATTTGTGAGTGTATATCTGAAAGAAATGAAAATACTATCAGATATCTGCACAGTGTATTTGTGAAACATTTGCAATAGACAAGGCATGGAAACCATCTAAATGTCAACTGATGGATGAAGAAACTGAAATTATACATTATATTATAGTCAGAGGAAATCTTTTTGTGACAACATGAGTGGATCTTAAGGGCATTCAACTAAGTGAAACAAGTCAGAAAAAGAAATACTCTTAAGGACTCACTTTTGTATAGAATCTTAAAAAAAAACAGAAACAGTAGAATGGTGGTTGCCAGAGACTCATGGGTGGGGAAATAGGGAGCTGTTTAAGAAAACTTTTCTAAACTATCTCATACCTGTTTTATAGACACCAGGTCTAATTCCACCAAAAGATGAATCATTTTTCTTACATAAATTAACAAGTAAAACCAAACTATACCTAGGCATAGTATTAGGTGTTTGAGTACAGTGTTTAGTATAGGTACCTGCAGGTGTTTATAGCTCATAGAAAATTCCATATTTTTGGAGACTAACATTTTAATTCACTTACCATCAATATGTAGCCATGACTACATATCAGATGTTATTTTTACTTTAAAATACTAGTTCTTAAAAACCATGTGGGTACATACTTTTGTATATACCTATGGGAAAGCCTATGGGCATTTTCTAGATGAGGAATCTGAGGTGAAGTACACAGAGGTCAAGTGTCTTCTCCCAACTAGTAAGTGGTAGAGCACAGAGTCTCTGGCTCCAGAGTCTGGGCTTTCTACCACCATACTTGGCATCTTACTATGATCCAGAAACTTCTGTAGAATATAATATTATAAGAAAACTGCAAATAGAGTTTCTTCTGCAAATAAGATCCCAAATATATTACAATCTCAGTACAGAGAAATAACCTTGCAAATAAAATAAACTAGTCATATATCTTAGGGCTGTTAAAACTCCTGTGAAATGCTGCTATTGAAACTATGATAATTTTGGATTTAAAACATGAAACTGAAAGGTTGCTCCTGTTTGTATTTAGAGGTGAACATTTGAAAATTCAATTTAACCAGAAAATATTTATAGGATAATAAGACAGCTTTAAGTTCTAAGAGAAAAAAAATCCAAGGGCTTGCCAATGAAAAAACCAAATTAGAATAATAAAACTATATTTGAAGGAGGAATGAAAGCTAGTATTCATGTGAAAGTGTTCCAAAATGCTAATTATGCCCCAAAGTATGTACAATATGCTAACTTACCTTACAAACCAGGATTCCCAAGATGAGTACCAAATAAAACTGATGGACCTTGATAAATATTGTGTTTAATTATTTGCAGAATAGAACCATTGGAGTTTATTTTTTTATGAAAAATTTCTCACAATTAAGTAAAAGCAAATATTATGAAATACAGATAGATTTTAAAATACTTAGTAACAGGGGTGCCTGGATGGCTTAGTCAGTTAAGCATCCGACTTCAGCTCAGGACATGATCTCAAGGTCTGTGGGTTCTAGTCCTGAATCGCACTCAGCTCAGAGCCTGGAGCCTGCTTCTGATTCTGTGTCTTCCTCTCTCTCTGCCCCTCCCCCACTCATGCTCCATGTCTCTCTCTCTGTCTCAAAAAAAATGAATAAATGATAAAATTAAAAAAATAAAATATTTTGTAACACTAGATTTGTCCACATTAATTCATTTTCTCAAATGACGGTTTCTCTACACAAGTTGAGGTACACTTCTCAAAGGGTAGGTTAATGGGGCCAGTCTTCATGTTGCTGCAACACTTTAAGGTGAATTTTGAATGCCCCTACTTTGCACATAAATGAAAATGCAAACTTGAGAGCTTTGGTTGGAGGTGAGTGAAAAGTAAGACTTCATCTGTTCTTAAATTTCAAGTGGAATACTGTCTCTGACATATTGTGAAAACTTAATGTCTCAAATTTTATGTTAAAAAAGACTGCATTTTTAAAAAATACACATCATATATTACATAGATCTTTATGACACATTATAAGGGATAATATTAGAAAAATATACATAAATTGTATATAATACATAAAAATGAATTTAAAAAGCACTCTACAGAATATAGATATAGCCTAGTTTTATCACCCATCTAATTCCCATTGAGGATTTGGTTCTCTTGAATAAATATTACGGAAGATAAGCTATGGCTCCATCTGATTGGATAATTTGATTATTTTTAAATGCTTTCCTTAAGTTACATTTGAGATGATACTTTGAGTACTCCAAAAATAACTTTTTCATTTGGCAGCCTGTTATATAATGGGAACAATTGCAGTTTCCTGGAGTTTCATCCTTTGAATGCACTAAGGGAAAAGACTCTTTCTCTTAGAAACTATCACACAGTTTAAGTAAAATGTTTTTTAAGAAAGTTAAAATGAGTTGAACTTATGAAATAAATTTATTAAATCTGTCACAAAATTGATTATGGCTTTTCACAGGAAAACTCTGCTCCTGTCTATGTCAGTAAGTTTTGATATTGTACTATATTTAAAAAAAAATAATGTAAATTAGACTGTTTAACTTAAGCAGGTTATTAGCATAATAGATTTTTGGAAAGGGGAAATTGAGGCATTTTCCACAGCTTATGAGGTCATATTCCCATTTTACATTTAAGTCTACCTTAAAAGCCAATATTCATACCTTTGAGACATAATTTAAGTGGCATATACCAATATTTTAAATTAATTTACAAGTTAGTCTGGACTAACAAAAACTGTTTTATAATGTTCACTTATTTAAATTATTTTTGTATTTTAACATTTAAGAAATAGTGGGACGTCTGCGTGGCTTAATTGGTTAAGCGTCAGACTCTTAATTTCAGCTCAGGTCATGATCTCATGGTTCATGGGATAGAAGTATGTGTATGGCTCCATGTTGACTGTGCAGAGCCTGCTTGGAATTCTCTCTCTACCTCACTCACTGTACCGCTCTCTCTCTCTTTTGCTCTCTCAAAGGTAAATAAACATTAAACTAAAAGAAACCGTGTAGATCATTTTAGTATTCATATTTTGTATTTAAGATAAAATAGTAGATTGAATGTTAGTGGAAAGTGTCTAGGATGCTTAAAACTTAATTGAACTCACTGTCAGGCATCTACTTCATCAGCATTTTACATGCCCTTGTCTAAAACCTTGAGTACAAAGAGCAGACTTTCCAGACAGAGAGAACAGTTTTTGATAAAGTATATAGGACTTAAATAATTACTATTAAGTATGAAAATACTGACTTCAGTTACTTTTCAAATTTTGAGGGTAATATGGACTTTTGAAATGTAATATAGAATTCACCAAAGACAAATGTTTGTATTTGATGTTTCCTGAAATAAACTTTCACACAGATGAAAGAGAATATAAAATAAAACTTCAGATGCTATTTATAAGTGACACTATATAGTAAATCCAAGGACTGAATAAAATAGCCTTATGCACATAGCAGATGCAGTGTCTGCCCTGGAGGGAAATTGTATGTCCTTATAGAAAGGCTAAAAACACACTCAAATAAGTCTTCTCTATACATATTTATCCTGCCAGGTTGACCTAGAATATTGTGTAAAGTTTCTTGTCAAATTATTCATGAAATAGGGATATTCCTGCATTCTGGGTAGATATTCAATCTTACAAGATATCAACAAAATGACTGTTTTTATTAGAGAACAGGCTAGAGGAAAAATAAGATGTTAGAACTATAACTATTTAATATCTTATGATTAAGCATCTTATCAGAGGACTGTGTTTATGATAGTTTTCTTTTAGGTAACCTTGATTTTAATTTGAGAAGTAATTAAAAAATGAAAGTTCAAATAGTGATCCTGGACCATGCTCCTAGCTTAATTATATGCTGGCCCAAACTCACATTGAAGTCAGAGAAATGAAAATTAGAAGTTTTTCCTTGAGGTTACAGTTTTTAATATGAAAGGAAATACCAAAATGAAAAATGTATTAAAAAATATTAACTTCAAATTCATTTAATAAAGTATGTAGAAAGTGGACAGCATTTTGAGAAAATAAAAACAAATGACTCTCAAATGAACTATATTTTCAAGACAAACAAGTTGACTTATAAAAATATTTAAGAAACTGAAAACATTGTGATAAAACTCCTTTGTAGGAGATCTATAAATTTCTTCTAAATAGGAAGAAAACGGCCAAGTGGAGATGGATGATAGCTCACACTTACAAGGTACTTTGTGCTAGTCACTGTTCTAAGTGTTAGATTTAGAAGTTAAAACCAAAATATGAAAAGCCATATTTATTACCATGCAATAAATAGATAATGCAACAAAGGCACATACACGATTTTTTGCCCCAGGTCTCACAACTTCTAAGTGGCTGAGCCATGACAGAAACCCAGAACATTTGGCTCCAGAGTACATGCTTTGACTATTATATGCTATATCTAATGACCAGAAAGAGACTGAACAATGTTATCAGTGGTAGCAACACTTAAAATTGTGATTGGAGGATAAGTAAATTAAGGTACATTAGTGGAGTCCTATGTGATAAGTAGTTCATAGATTCAATTTCAGGCTACTGCCCACTGCTGCTCTTGAAGTAGGTCAAATGAGTTTCTAGCTTAAGAAAGTTGCATCTGTGGGTGTTGCATAACTTATTTTTAATTATAATTTTGATTCAGTCTGCTTCAGACAAGTCAAGCAGAAGCTGTGGGAGGAAGAGAAGAAAAATGCCATTTAGATGCATACTATATGCCAAAATGATTTTTGAAGACACTGACTTTTAATATCTTTGAGGTTAAAAGTTGACTATGATTGTGGATCTTCTGCTGAACAATAAATAGGAGAACCATCTTTACTGATGAAGAGTACAACAGTGAATAGAAATGGAAGTTGGGGATGGAGGGAGAAAGAAACTAGTAGGTACCATGATATGAATTCCTTCAGTAAATGTTTATTGAAAGGACCGCTACTTGCCAGGTCTTTTGACTTCATTACACTCATAGTAAATACAGTGTAATGGTGAAGTTATAAGTCCTATCACTGGAAGTTTGAATCTAAAACTAAAAAAGCCTATGGATGATAGCTATGAATAGTTCTCTCAGAGCATTAAAATAGGGTGATTAGGTCTCCTTAGTGAAACCAGGGAAAAGTTTTCCTCACTTTGCAACTTCAGTGAAGTTGAGATTTTATTTTTGGGGAAGCCGTTCAAATGACTTCACCTTTTGGCTTTGTATATTTCACCTGCCAGAAATGGAAAACCTATTTTAAATAGAGATTATACACAAACATACCACTCACACACACCTACACGCCCAGATATAGAAGGTGTTAAACTTAAGTATGTTTGTCCCTGCTATTTGAAACATGGATATGTCTTGAGAATCAAAGATCCTTGTACTCCTTCCTTTGGATAAAAGCCAAGCTTATACTTTTGTTTTTAAGCAGAGAGCTGTAAATAATTTTTAAAATGAAATACTTTAAAAGAAATGAAGTCATTATCAGCCTGCTGAATAAGGAAGCAATTCATATTCTCCTGGACCACAAAGGTCTTTAGAAACAATGAATAACAAATCTAATTGCTGCTGAAGTCATTAGAAAACACATTAAAATGTTTACTCAGGTTTACTTAACAAAATATGGTAACGGGTAGATTTATGTATGATGAGGGATTCCAGTTTATATATAGTAGGACTCTCCATCCCAAATCTTTTATATCCTCTCTGTGTTTTAAAACTGAGCCTGATAGTTTCTATTTGTAAATTCTATACTCTAAAGCAGTTTTTTCAACGCTTTTGCATCTTTGTAAAGGGGCTACATAGAGAGGTCACTGTATGTAAATGCCTACTTATAAGTAGTGGCTGAGAAACTTAACAAATATTTTCCTGCCTTGATGTTCTGGGTAAAATACTAGTATTAGAATTATTATTTTATTGTTGCTAATATTCTTTGAATATTTTCCTTATTAAGACTGTGTTCAATGATTTATGTAAACTAACTTGCCTAATCCCTTAACTAAATAAGCATTTTTATCATCACCCTTATGTTACAACTGAGGAAACTCAGGCTAAGAAGGCTTAAATAATTTGGAAAGTTCACAAAGCCACTATTTTCAAGGTTGAGGCCCAAATCTAGTTCTCAAACTTCATTCAACACCAGTACTCCTCAGTCACCTTGTTATCCCTTCTAATCATGAAAATATTTTCTCCAATGTCTCCTTCACAGAGGTGGCTTCCATGATTACCCAATCTGAAGGTAGCTGGTCTGAGTTACTCTAAATATAACCTTGTATATTCTCACTAGCACTAACCATAACCTGTAATTACCTTGCTCACTTTTGTAATTACTATTCATCTTTAGTTCTCTGTGGCAGGCAAGACCTTATCTATCATTTTCAGTAGTGTACTTGCATTGCTAGGATAATAGTTATGGTATAGAATAAGTTCTCTGGAAGTACTTCTTGTACAAATGAATGAACCGTTTGATACCTATGCACCCCACTTAACATTTATTGGGTTTATATCCCATATAGCCAGCTGCACATATATATTTACACTTTATAATTTCAAATATCTTCAGTGTAATAGGTCTATGGGTGAACTCCTTTCTCTCATCCCAGTAAATAAAACTATTATCCTTCTATTAAGTTTTAAAACTGAGAGTAATTTGGAGTGCCTTGGTGGCTCAGTCGGTTAAGCGTCTGACTTCAGCTCAGGTCATGATCTCAGGGCTCATGAGTTTGAGCCCTGTGTAGTGCTCTGTGCTGACAGCTCAGAGCCTGGAGCCTGCTTCAGATTCTGTGTCTCTTGTCTGTTTCTGCCCCTCCCCTGCTTGTTCTCACTCTGCCTCTCTCCCTCAAAAGTAAACAAACATTAAAACAATTCCAAAAATGACTAATTTTTATCTATTTTATTCCAATATACCTTAAAGTAATTATGTAGATTCTGTCTTCTAAATATCACCTGGCCTGTTCCACAGCTCTCTATTCTTTGCAGTATCTATAGCTATTTTGCTTAAATTTTGTTAGCAACTTTTATGTCCTTGCTTCCCAGTATGGCCTTCCCATGATCTACTCTGCAGACTACAAATTGAAAGGTGTTTGCTTAACTCAGTAATCATTGAATTCTTGAGTTTGCAATGGTTTGAGTCTGCACTGTTCATGGAATTAAATCCAAATTATTTTAACTCGGATCATGAAATTTTCAGTATCTAAATTGTATTTCTTCATTCACTCTTCCCATCTTTTGGCATGCTCCATCTAAAACTAAAATGCCACATAGAGTAGTGGCTGATCAGATTTTTGTTTCAAATTTTCTAGGTACTTAATGAAGACTCTTTCACTACTTAGCTGTGTCATATAGATAAATGATTTAGTCTTCATGTGTTTCAGATGTGTGACAATAAAATGAGGAGACGATGGTAGTGATAATGATTATACCTACCAGTTAAGGAAGTGTATTAAATTATTAAATAATGTGAAGCTTAGAAACAAGGTAATTGTTTTATAAGTAGCATCTCTTTCTATATCATTTTAGATCCTCCCCTTTTTAAAAATATTTTTTCACCTTTTCCATTTTTTTTTTTTACTTCTATGACCTATCTATCATGTTTTGTTACATCCATGTAGTATTGCAATGTTAATTTTGCAGCCCTAGAATTTTGTCTGCAAGTCCACTTGGTCAGATTGTCTTCTGTTCCACTTCTGGTGAGTCTTTGCTTATCTCTCAGAAGATCAGATGTTTCTTCAATGGAGTCACTTATAATTAGTCTGTAAACTACTCTATCACAATGTTTTATCATTGTTTTTCAATTTTATGAATTCCAAAATGTAAGCTTCTTGAACTTGTAGTCTCTACATTGCCCATAATTGCATACAGTTCCAGCACGATTCATTATACAAAGAATACCCTCAGCTGAATGTCTGTTAAACCCAATCCAAAAGGGCTCACATAAAAAGCCATTGTTAAAAGAGAAAATGTCACATAGTGTTTTGATACACAAGTGTTTTGATATTCTCTCATTCTCATTGAATATTATAAGATTTACTAAGAGTAGAAGTGGTCACCAGATGATGTTAATCTTTATTCTCCAGACATTATTTCAGGCTTCAATTCCAACAAAGTGATAATGGTACCTGCCAGTTTTCTCTAGGCAGATAAAAACGTTAGTGATACATGATTTAACTTTCCCCTAGAATATGTGTTACTTTGACACTGATTTTGGTTCAGGAACTAGGAAGTCCTAATTATTGTAATATTGTCTTAGGTAGAAATGTTATTTGTAAACAAAGTTCTTGAAACTTGGTAAGGCCAAAAGCAACTGTGTTGAGATATGCATCTACTTCTACAATCTGTGACTAACTTCCACTCATTTTTTAAAACATTGAGAAATGTCTACAATCTTACTCTGTAATATCTGTTGCTATGTGAGAGAGAGTGAGCCATCTCTTTCCAGTTTGTAATGTATCTGAAATGATGCAGAAAATTAATCATTATTATATATCATAGGGCTCCTTGACAAGATAATATAGTATGGCATGTGAAATGGTATATTAACCAGAATGGCAATCTTTTGAAAAAAAGGTAATGTTCATTGAATTAGTTTAGTCCAGTGACCTCCTTATAAGATCAATGAGCATCTTACTACGCTCAAGGTAAAAACCTTTGTGTTTTGTATGAGCTTAGTACTTACTATTTATTCATGATTAAATTTAAACTTCATAAAATCCTATTGACATAGACATAATTGAATCCATATTATAGATTAATCAATTGATAATCTTTTCTTAAGGTTATTCCCTTTTGCCTCTTCTCTCTCTCTCTCTCTCTCTTTCTCGTCTCTCTTAAAAACTACCGGTCATTGACAACTAACTAAGGCCTCCATTTCAATAAATGTAATATTAATCTCGACCTTTTGTCTCTAATGTTTAGTAAAATTTTCTATCAATTCAAACATCAAATCTATACAGTCAACAAAAAATTCATTGACTGAAGCTAAATATAATACTAGATACAGGATTAGGGCTGGGTAAAAAAAAAATGTGATGAATTCCAGGACCTCATGTACTATAATGTTCACCTTCCCATGTAGACTATAAATTACTAAACATGACACAATGACAACATGAATATAATATATGTTGAAAATGAAGCTATTTACTAGACATAATGGTGGTGGAATTAATACTGATTAAGGTCAGGAAAGGCTATCCTAAGTTTCATCTGAGGTAATGACTCCTCCTTGATTCCTTACCATTTCATACCCCCTTGGATTTTAATGTCCTGGAATATTCTTATTTTTTTAAACATAATTATTAAAGATTGAGATGAACATGTTTGAGACAATTTGTATCCACAAGTGTCTTAATTTAACAGTTTGTGTATTTAATTACCCTCAGTGATCTTCTCTTTCACAGATAAAATACAATAATAATTGCAGGATTTTTAAATTCTTCTCTCTAGCCAAAGTATAAGTGAGATCTATTGCAATTAGAGAATTCAAAGGCAAACTTGGGGACAAGAAAAAAGGAAGAGTCTTACTACTTTTTCTTATTTTTTTAGACCTCTCATTTCAATTGTAAAAATAACACCAATGTTTAGACAGAATTGCATTAAAAAGCAGCAAATACAAACTTTTTCTCTGAAAAATATGCTCTTCATTCAATGACGGTTCATTTACTTTCCAGAGTGTTTTGAATATTGTGCAAATCTAGTCTAGCTTTTAGCAACAGAATTAATTTAAATATAAAAGACTTCTTGAACCCATAAACCATTTTCATTAATGACTTCTAAATAACAGTTAGATTAACAGGCAAACACTTAATTACAGTCTCCTTTTTTTTAATCAGGCAAGCAATTCTAATACAAACTGACAAGTCATTATTTAGGGAGCTACTTACTTTAAATAGTCACTGACAGTTCCAAAGATTTTAAGTCTATAAAATGTACATTAGAGATAAGAGAACAAATAATAAATTTAAATAATAAAAACTTGGTTTCCATTACTTTCTATTTCAAGTTTTAAAAGTTCAATTGTTAGATTATAGAAATCTGAGGAAATGAGGAGGCATGAGTTAATGGAAAATTCTGTAAAGTTATGGCAGAAGGATCTAAGCATAACCGAGTTCCTAGTGGACTTTCAAGTGGCTACTTTAGCAAGTGACCACTCCTTGAGATCTGTTAGGTTTTTTTTTTACAAAAGTTGGACTGTTGATATGTTGATATGTGGACTCTATCTTTTAAGACAGGATTCAGAATATCTAATCCCAGAGAGATTGTTGCAAAAACCAAGAATGCTACCAATAGACATTAATGTTATAAAGGAGTCATTTGAATGTGATAGTGTGTTTTTGACCAGTAATTTTCTTTTTTTAATGTTTATTTATTTTTGAGAGCTAGAGTGAGAGTGAAAGAGAGTGCGTGAACGTGCACAGGGGAGGGGCAAAGAAAGAGGGAGATGCAGAATCTGAAGTAGGCTCCAGGCTCCAGCTGTCAGCACAGAGCCCAATGCAGGGCTTAAACCCGTGAACAGTGAGATCATGACCTGACCTGAAGTTGGATGCTTAACTGACTGAGCCACCCAGGTGCCCTGTGACCAGTGATTTTTATCCCTATTAGTAAGCCTCATGAGATATACAATTATAATTGTAATATGATAAAACAGTTTTATAATTTATTTTTTTATTAATATTAGGCTAAGTGACTACAATAATTTTATTGTTAGAGGTAGCAGGACTAGCCTGACTATAATAAATGTTTAAAACTTCTATAAAAGTTTTTACAGACCAATAATAACATCCATGTTTTGAGTATTTAATGTAGTCTAGGCATGGTGTTAAGAGGTTTACAGAAACTACTTTTTGAAGTGAAGTCAATGTACATAAAATAAGCTATCTAAGAAGTATAGTAGACATTAGACCATATCAATGGTTGCCTAAAATCCGTTGAACAATATGATTCTAGGTTTTTAGTAAATCCTTACTTTGATTTCCTTCCAACATAGAAGTCAGAATTCATTAGTTGAATCTCATTTTGCTACTAGATATGACCTGCATCCTATGCTTCTTTAAGCAGATGTTGAAGAACATGATGAGCATGAAATCTTTGGGAGCATGGATGTGGGAACCTTTTAAAGAGTAGAAGGAGTGGAGTCCTTGGAGTTTAATCCTATGTTCATTAGGGCCCATGATGATTTCTCTTAATGATACAGATATGAGTGTAGTTGTAAATTGTTTTTAGGTACATGGCTTCTAGCTAGTTTTTCTCAATTCCTTGAAGAATTTGTGAGCTGCCTAATCTTTAATATTCTGCTTATTGTTCAGGGTGGAATCTGTTGTTTGCAACTAAGAATCCTGATATATAAATATATATATATATATATTTTAAAAAATACATATATGTATATTTTATAAGCACATGTATAAAATAGATATTTGATATGTATATAAATATGTATATAAATATTTTATATATTTATGTAAACATAAAGTACATGTTTTATGTATTTATATAAAATATATTTTATCTGTGTAAATATAAAATATATTTAAAAATATGTGTTATAAAAATTTTATATAAAATAATATATATTATATTTTTACATTTAAATATATACTTTATACATATATATTTAAAAAATATATTTCATAAATACATATATATGTATATTTTATAAATGCTTATTTAGTTTTGAGAGCGAGGGTGAGCAAGGGTGCCACAGAGAGAGGGAGACAGAGGATCCGAAGTGGGCTCTGCACTGACAGCAGCAAGCCTGATGGGGAGCTTGAACTCACAAACTGTGAGAATGTGACCTGAGCTGAAGTCAGACACCAACTGACTGAGCCACCCAGGTGCCCCTGACTGATATATTTAAGTTGCACAGATTTTACAGCTATAATTTATTTTTTCCTTAAGATGTCAACCTAAGTTTGTCAGGCTCTAAAATTAATGTGTGTGTGTGTGTGTCTATTGCGTTAACAATCAGCTCATAGAAATAATTCAGTTTTCCAATGTCTTCAACAATTTGATATGCTTAATAAGCATATGCTTTGGGAAATTACTAAGATATCCTGGGAAAGTTTCTGTGGTATTTAGTACAGCTTATTAGATCCAATGACTCTTCTTCACAAGCTACTTTTATTGCTCTCAGGTTAATCTTCCATATACAATGTTTGTAATGCTTACAATATTTATATGTGTATGGATAAATACACATTTTAAATAATTCTTTGCCTCTTTATTTCCTATGAAATAAATAGGGCTCCTGTTGTGCAAAGGGTTTTCTAGTCTCACAAATATATTTTCCAAAGCCATGTGCTGAAATTTCATTTAGACATGACAAAATGACCGTTCTGTAAAGATATCAGTTGCAGAACCCTTAGTTTCACAAGAAACTCCTTCAGAATTTCTGCAGTGCCTTTGTTTTCTTCTCTTAAAGGTTTTTGAAATTTAGAGTAGCTACATTCAAAATAATTTTTAAAGCCAACAATCATGGAGTAACTATTGAACAGTATTGTTAAAAATTTGTTACCCATATGTATTTTAATCATATTTAGATTTAATCATTTTTGTCAATTTGGTTTTAATTCAAACACTAACAATGTTTATGTGAAAAACTGTGCATTCAACAAACTCACAAATAAGCTGTATAACAGACTGTAAGCACCTCATTTTCCAGGTATTATCTAACTTAGTTTTCTTATTAAATAAATCTATAGTTCTTTTCTTAAATACATGGACCCCTTTCAATGTGTAGCTTAATAAATACAAAGCACATACACTGACCAGGTAGATTTTTGTGTTTAAAATACTATGAGCTTTAGAAAATACTTTTTATCTGGAAAAAAAAAACTTTCCCTAAACAGTAAATTGAATAAGAATATAATGTACTTTAAAAATAAGCTTTCAATTTGAGAAGTTACAGATATACAGAAAGAGTACAAAGATAGCGCAGAATTTCATATGTCCCATACCTAGTTTTGCTTTTAATATCTTACACTATTATGATGTATTTGTCAAAATTAAAATTAATAATTAAAATTGCTCTGTTATTAAATGTATGCTTAGATTTCTTTAACTTTTATATAATATTCTTTCTGTTCCAAGATCTCATAAATGTTCTCACATTACATTAAATTGTTTTTAATGTTTTTTTATTTATTTCTGAGGAGAGAGACAGTGTGAGCAGGGGAGGGTCAGTGAAAGAGGGAGACACAGAATCTGAAGCAGGCTCCAGGCTCTGAGCTTACTGTCAGCACAGAGCCTGATGTGGGGCTCAAACCCACAAACCTTGAGATCATGACCTGAGCCAAAGTTGGATGCCTACCCGACTGAGCCACCCAGGCATCCCTCTTACATTACATTTAAAAGTATTAAGTTTCTTTAAGGTTGTTGCTACCTGGAGATTTTATATATCTTATTGTGTGAGGTGGTTCCCATACACTTGTAGTTTGTAGTTTTATCATGAATTGATGGTGAATTTTGTCAAACTATATTTTGATGCTATTATTCTATTTTCATTTTAACTTTCCATTAATTCATTTTATTCTACTTGATTTAATCTAAAACTCTTCTCCTCTACTTGCTTTAATATATAACTTATCATCTTTATTGATGCAGTGGATTACACAATCTAAAAATGTTGAACCAGCCTTGAGTACATAAAATAAATATAATTTAAACACCATTGATTCGATTTGCTAATGTTCCGTTAAGGAATTTTGCATAAGTTCATGAGAAATGTTGGTCTGTAGTTGTGTTTCTAATGTATTTATTGGGTTTTGTATTAGGGTAATTCTGGCATCCAGGTTTTCCCTCTGCTTCAAATTCTGGAAAAGATTGTGGAGAATTAGTTATTTTTACTATCTAAATGTTTGCTAGAATTCATCAGTGAATATATTTGGGCCTGGTGCTTTCTTCTTTTGGAACATTATTATTTATTTGATTTATTTAATTATGGGGCATTTTGGGTTGTCTGTATCTTTTTGTATATAATTTGGTACCTTGTGTCTTTTAAAGAATTTTTTTAAAGAATTTTTATTTCATCTGAATTATCAAATTAGTGAACATAGATTTTATAATATTCATTTATCCTTTTAATATCCAAAGGATTAGTTGTGACGGTTTTGTCATTTCTTTTCTTTTTTTTTTTAATGTTTTATTTCTAGGAGAGAGAGAGAGACAGCATGAGCAGGGGAGGGTCAGAGAGAGAGGGAGTCACAGACTCTGAAACAGGCTCCAGGCTCTGAGCTGGCAGTCAGCACAGAGCCCTACGCGGGGCTCGAACCCACGAACGGCGAGATCATGACCTAAGCGAAAGTCGGACGCTTAACCGACTAAGCCACCCAGGCGCCCCGCTTTTGTCATTTCTGATACTGGTAATATAGGTCGTCTTTTTTTCTTGATTCATCTGATAGAGGTTTATAACTGATCTTTATAGAGAACCATATTTTGATGCCATTATTCTACTTTCATTTTGACTTTATTTTCTTCTACTTGCTTTAGTCTTAAACTGCTCTACTTGCTTAAATTGCAGGCTTAGACTCTTGACTGATCTTTCTCTTGTTCTAACATGAATTTAATACTACAAGTTTCCCTTCAAGTATTCTTTTCACTGTATCCTGAAGATATTGTATGTTGTATTGTTATTTCTAATGTTATGTTTTAGAGAATTTACTTCTTTATTATGTAGTGTTCCTCTTTGTTCCTTGTAATTTTTCCTGTTTTGAAGTCTGTTTTGTATAAGAAAAGTTATTCCAGCTTTGTGTGTGTGTGTGTGTGTGTATGTGTTAGGATGGCATATACTTTGATTTTATTATATCAGAGTCTTTATATTTAAAATATATTTTTCTTCTTGACATAGTTGGGTTCTATTTTTACTTCACTCTGACCATCTATCTTTCATTGGTGACTTTAAATAATTTACCTTTAATATGATTGATATCTACCATATTTGTAACTTATTTTTTGTTAGTTGCATTTGTATTTATTCCTCTTTTCTCTGCATTCTGTTCTAGAATTGAAAATGTTTTAAAAATCCATATTATCTCCTCTAATCCTATCTCTTTTAAAAATATTTTGAGTAGTGCCTTAGAGTTTCCAATTTTTTAATTAAGTCCAATTTGAATTAACATTGTGTGGCTTCCTATGTAATGAAGGTAGCTTAGAGTAATCTTAGTTTCTCCCTACTATTCTTTATGATAATGATGTTGTTGATTTTTCCTATCCATATGTTGTAATCTAATACATTGCTACTAATACTTTAAACTGTTCTAAATCAAGAAGGAAAATAGCTCATTTTACCTTCATTTATTACTTCAATAGTCTTCTTTATGCAGAACAATTTTTGACTTCTAGAATATCCTTTTCTCTGAAGAATTTTTTTTGACCTATTTTGGAGGATATATGTCTGCTGAAGATGAATAATAGTTTATTTTTGGCCTCACAGTCTTTGTATCTCCTTCACTTTCGTTGATAATTTCACTGGATATAGAATTCTAGGTTGATTTTTTTTCCCCAAAACATAAACATTTTACTGTACTTTTTATTTTTCTGGGTTCTGACACAAAGTGTAGTGTCATTCTTAATCTTGTTCCTATAAAGGAAAGTTTTTTCTCACCACTCTTGGCCTTTTGCAATATTTTCTCTTTGCTTTTGCCTTTTGCTGTAGGTAGTTTAAATATAATATGCCTGAGTGTAGTTCTTTTTTTCTTTCTATAATCTTTTTTCTGAGGTGGGATCTTGTTTATCCTACTTGGTATTCTCTCAGGATCTGTGGCTTTTTTTCCACCACTAATGTTGAAAAGGGCTCAGCCCTTGTATTTTAAATACCTCTGCTTCATTTTCTTTATTCTTCTGGTGTTCCAATTACACCTATCTTTATAAATTGTCACATAGTTCTTAGATGTTCTCTTTGTTTTGTTTTTCTCTTTACACTTGATGCTAGGAAGTTTCAATAAACCTATCTCCATAGGAGACTGTTTCCAGTCTGAATTAGCATCAAAGGCATTCATTTCTGTTACATGGCTTATTTCCAGCATTTCCTATTCTTTCTTAGAAATTCCATCTCTGTACTTATATTAACCTTCTATCTTGCATATAGTCTTTTTCTATTACACATTAAAATATTAATGGTAGTTATTTTAAAATTTGTATCTGATGATACCAAAATCATGTCATATGTGACTCTAGTTCATAGAGTTGCTTTCTCTAATTAGAATGTGTTTCTTGTAATTTTTGGATGAAAATCAAGAATATTGTAAGGAATAGTGGAGGTTGAGGTAAATATCTTTAGTGTGAAGTTTTATGTTAATTTGATTAGAAATTGGGCTGTGTCAAATATTTGCAATAGCTGTAGATGTTAGAAACTTCCAATTCCTCTAGTTTCCTTTTATTTGTCTCCTCTCTTTGTATACTACTTTTACTCAATTACTCATTCTCAGTGACAGTCTGCATATACATTGTGAAATGAGTACTACAATCATTAATATATTATCTCATATAGTTACGTTTTTGCGTACGTGATGAGAACACCTAAGATCTACTCTTAGCAGATTTCAAATATATAATATAGTGTTATTAACTATCAACACCATGCTATACATTGGGTTCCCAAAACCTGTACATCTGGTAACTGAAGGATTACACCCTGTGACAAACCTCTATCATTTCAGCATTAGTGTTTGACTAATGCAGGGATGTAATAAAAGCAGGGGGCCCTGTGAGACATGCACAAATGTCATGCTTGTGAAGTCAGCCATATATTGTTAAATACACACTCTGGAAACATTTTCTTCTCTTGGCTTCTAGATTCCCTGCCTTCCTTTTATTTCTCCCATTTCCTGATTTCTGCTTATTGATATGCCTAAGGATCAATCCTTAGGTTTTTCTCTATCCATACTCATTCTTTAGGGACATCATCAAGTCCAAAAGCTGATGACATCTAAACGAATTTATCTAATCCTAAATTCTACACCAAATTCCAGACTCCGATAACATATCTACTCAAACTCCCTTTGATTTATATGTCCAGTAGGCATCCCAAAATGTGCATGGCCAAAACCTTTTTTTTCTTCTTAGCAATCTGGGAAATAGCAAATCTATTCTCTAAGACCAAAGATGTTAGTATCATTCTAGTTTCTTTCCTTGACACAATTCATCAAATGTATCAAACTCTTTCAACTCTACCTTCAAAATATTGCCCAATCTAAGCATTTTTTACCTCTATATGACTAGGAATACCTTAGTATAAATCACCATCATCTTACACCTGAATTACTAAAATATCTTCCTAACTGGGCTTTAAGAGGTCTTCCCCCAAAGTCAGCAACCAAAGCAATTCTGTTAATAAATAGATAAGGTTACATCCTTATGAGCCCTCTAATAGTGCCCTTCAGGATCAATCCCCAAATCCCAAATCCTCAGATTCTGTCTCTCTGGCTCTCCCTCCAAATCCATCTCCACATTTTTTCTCTGGTCTAGTTTCAGTGGCCTCTAGTGTTGGATTCCCTGCACAGCCAATAAAACTGGAGCTTCAGGACTCTTCATTTGCTCTTTACTTGTACAGCCCTTTGTAAGGCCCTGGGAAGGGTCCTGACAGAATGCCCACCTGACTAAAAGGAAGATAATTCAATTAAAAGTCATTAGGGCCATTGCCTTTTTTTCCGTGCCAGCTTACCTTATTACATATCTGCTCCTTCCAAGTGACAGTGGTGAGGCATCAGAACATATTCATATGAAACCTTTTTCTTCACAGTCATCAAAATTCACCAGTCATCAGGATGCCTGGGTGGCTCCATTGGTTAAGCATCTGACTCTTGATTTCAGCTCAGGTCATGATCTCACAGTTCATGAGATTGAGCCCTGCGTTGGTCTTCATGCTGACCGAGCAGAGCCTTCATGGGATTCTTCATCTATCTCTCTGCCCCATTCTCTTTCTTTCTCTCTCTCTATCAAAATAAATAAATAAACAAACATTTTTTTAAAGGGCCAGCTATGTCAATGTAGTCTCTAATAGGAAAGTTGTTGGAAATGTATTCTTGCACCAAACAGGTAACAATAAGTTGACTATATATATATATATATATATATATAGTGTGTGTGTGTGTATACACACA
>NW_027527437.1:481199-494073 GCF_008692635.1 Crocuta crocuta | reverse complement strand
GTAGCCATTTTCCAAAGATTTGACTATCATGCCAATCAAGCCTTACAACATTAAGGCAGTGATATTTTATAAACTCAAACACAGATTGAAAAAAAATTAAAGTCAATAATGCTTTAAATGTAATTGATGGGGGTTTTGAAACATTTCACCAAAACAAATAAGAAATTAGACTCTTGGTTTACAAATATGTGCAGTACTCTCATCGTAAAAAAAATATTATGGAGGAACTCAGAGAAAAGATAAAGATTTACAGTCTCTAAAGGAAAGTGAAAGGAATGAGTAAGGAAATAAATTGAAATTATTTTGATATCAAGAAGCAATATGAAAAAAACCACATCCCACCAAGCAGTGGTTCATTGAAAACTACATCTTGAAGTGATGAATAGAGACTTAAGTTGTTTGATAATCCACTTAATGAAGAAGAGACAATAGTTTGAATAGAAGGTGGAAAAATTTAATTTCATGCTGATTTAACACAAAATACTGATATTAACAAAGATAACATGACTGTTAATACAACATTATAGTGATTCCACATCAATGACATACATTGTTGTCTGTTCAAATAATTTTTACAATTACTTTACAAGAAAAATTAAGAAGCCCTGAGATTTTATAACTTACACATAAAAAGAACTTTATAGAAGTGTTCAAAAGTTTGACAGTAATACTAAAAAATTGCATGATGTTTTGAATACCTGTTTTAAAAGTAAAAGATGATTTTCTAATCCCTCAGGAAAAAAAATTCATCAAGTATGCTAGAAAAAATTATTCTCCACCCTTAGATAATCATTGCCATATAGGAGCTAGTTAATAGTATGGAACAGAAAAATTATACAGAAAAATAATAAAAAAGGGTATCAAGTAGTTGATTCATAAAAGATATTAGGATTTTCTTAGATTTGTAGTGGTTGTGCTATTTTTCAGTTAATATAAACTTTGTAATTGATTTTTCAAATACTCATTCTTGTAGCTAATTCTATTTTGACATTCTTCACTTTTTTGAAAAAAAAGGGGGGGATCAAGCCTTCAGCTTCTACTGAGCCCTGATTCATTATCTCTGGGGGTTCTGCTTTGTTGTATATAAACTGTCCTTGCAATTACCTCAGGTTGGAGGTCTCTACCTTCACTCATAAGAGTCTTCCATGATGACCAAGTTAAAATGGCAGTGATCAACTCCTCACTCCTTTCAGTGACCCCCTTTCCTTTTCCCCTATTTGTGTTGTCTTGACACTGTAAAGTCCATGAGGGAGGTCCATTATCTGTTTTAATCACTGCTGTAACTCTTGATCCCAAAAGAGTGCCTGGATTATGGGCCATTAGAAAAAGTGAGTCTGGAAGAAAGAGATTATATATTACATCCTTTAAAATACATTCTATATGCATGTGCATATTACATGTAAGTAGGGTCCACAATAGAATTATAGCATACAACATTGGGCAAAATTTTTAGAATATCATTAAGCAACTATGTGTTGAACAAGTATTATTAGGTCTTTACTTAAATGAATGAATGTAGGATTTTAAAAGGTCTATACCCGATACATTTGTAGTATGTTATGGGAGACAAAGGCATATGTATCCAAAACACACAGAAATCTATTAACTGTATTGCAGTGCAATTAATAAAGAGAAGTACAGTAAAAATAAATTCTTTTAATACCTTGTGGGAAAGGAACTGAGTTTTAGCCTCTTGAATGACTTTGTTGCACTGATGTGATTTGGAATATTTTTTATTCATCACAGATTTTTTAATTTTGTTTTTAATTTTTTTAAACATTTATTATTGAGAAAGAGAGACAGAGCATGAGCAGGGGAGGGACAGAGAGAGAGGGAGACACAGAATCTGAAGCAGGCTCCAGGCTCTGAGCTGTCAGCACAGAGCCTGATGCGGGGCTCGAACCCACAAACTGTGAGATCATGAGCTGAAGTCAGACACTCAACCGACTGAGCCATCCCGGTGTCCCCAGACTTTATTTTTAAAATAAAGTTACATTTTATCTAAATGTAGCTCATTAGTTACTGTCTATTCCTAGCTGAAGAGTAGGGAGGAGGGACAGTTTGATTCTGAGCCACAGTGCACAGTGTTTATTTATTTGTTTTAAATTATTTTTGGTCTTTAATTTTGAGAGAGAGAGAGAGAAAGAGAGAGAGAGAGAGAGAGAGAATCTGAAGCAGGCTCCAGGCTCTAAGCTGTCCACACAGAGCCCAATGCGGGGCTTGAACTCACAATCCTTGAGATAGTGACTGGAGCTGAAGTCAGACGCTTAACCGCCTGAGTCACCCAGGTGCCCCATTCCACAGAGTTTTAAATATGGAATGGAAAAATAGTATTTTTTTTCAAGTGATCTTGGAGTTACAGAATGTTAAGGAAACTTTTGTTAATATTTTGATATATAAACTCTAAAAAAGAATGCTGATAAAACGTTAAAAAAAAGGGGGGGTGAAGGCACTTGGGTGGCTCAGTCGGTTGAGCGTCCAACTTTGGCTCAGGTCATGATCTTGTGGTTCATGGGTTTGAGCCCCAACATTGGGCTCTGTGCTGACAGCCAGCTCAGAGCCTAGAACCTGTTTTAGATTGTGTGTCTCCCTCTCTCTCTGACCCTCCCCTGATCACGCTTTCTCTCTCTCTCAGATATAAATAAAACATTAAAAAGAAAGAATATTGATTATGCTTTTATTGATCTTTGCATTATTGTTTATTTAAGTAGGGTTTTGGAGTAACTCTGCTCTTCACCCACTTTCTCTGAAGTTTTTTTTTTTTTTTGTATAACAGCAATTTGCTGTTATATATGAAAATATATGAAATATATGAAAATATTGCTGCTGTGAAACTCCATACCTATGTTTAGTAGTTATAAAAGCTGGTATAGGAGTGCCTGCATGGCTCAGTCGTTGAGCATCAGAGTTCAGCTCAGGTGATAACGCATCCATGAATTTGAGCCCCATGTCAGGCTCTGCTGACAGCTCAGAGCCTGGAGCCTGCTTCAGATTCTGTGTCTCCTTCTCTCTCTGCATCTCTCCTGCTTGCAGTATGTCTTTCTCTCTCTCAAAAATAAACCGTAAAAATATTTTTTTTGAAAGCTGATGTATAGTTTTATTTTGCATGTTAAGAAAAAATAACATAAATTTGAATACAGCTCTGCAATTCAGCCAGCCAGCCCTATGAACTTGGGCAATTTACTTGACCTTTCCAGAGTTTATTTTTCTTATCTGCAAATTGAGCTGCTTATATCTCCCTGAAAGTCATCAATTTGAAGCACTTAGAAGCTTGAACATGGTAAACCATCAAAATTTTGAGCCATCATCCAGGCAGATTTAACTGATATTCCAAAGGGAGGGTCTTGTCACCTGTCCTTGGATATTTATGGGTACATCTGACAATATGGAAATATAGAACTTTGTCCTAGGAAGTGACTGGATAAGAATGCCAGCAAAGCGAGCAATGTTTTCTCTGGACTTTGGATCATGTCACATTTTGCATCTAACAGAGGTGCTGGTATAGTGTGATTTTTGAGGAAGAAAAGTACAAGATTTGAATTATATATTATTTCTTGAATAAAGTGGAGATAGATATGTATCACTTCATGGAGAATGGGAAGCAGTACATTGTGACTCCTATATGTGTCATAGAAATCAACTGCCCTCCCCCACACACATGCAGATTCTCACATCTCATTTTGGGGTGGCGGTGGTTAAAAATTGCATGTGGGATAATTGTGGTGATGTTAAGTAAGAGACTTCCTTCCTATTTTATACTGTATGTTACCTTTTCTGTATTACCTAGAGAAATAAATACAGATGAACAATATCCTGTGCATCTGGAAGGCTAGATGCTGGCCCCCTTGTGATGATAATGCCTTCTCTGTAGCCCTCTCAAGGGACAATGACTTTGTATCCTATATCACTCAATAGTCCACAGGCCATTGGCTTAGAACAGAATTGTCTATCTTGCTTTTCATTGCCATATCCAGACATGAAGTTCTTTCTCTCTTAAAATGTACTAGAAGCTCATGAGATGACATTCACCACTCAATTATCCTTGGCACAAATATCTCTGTGGCCACTTAAGCTCCCCTTCTATCCTGCATTTTTAAAAATTTTTTTAAATGTTTTTATTTATTTCTAGGAGAGAGAGAGAGAGAGAGAGAGAGACAGCGTGAGCAGGGGAGGGTCAGAGAGAGAGGGAGTCACAGACTGAAACAGGCTCCAGGCTCTGGGCTGGCAGTCAGCACAGAGCCCGACGCGGGGCTCGAACCCACGAACCGCGAGATCATGGCCTAAGCGAAAGTTGGACGCTTAACCGACTAAGCCACCCAGGCGCCCCTTCTATTCTGCATTTTAAGCCCAGCTCATTGTTGTTTTCTCCAAGAGTAATAACCTTTTTTATGAATGATTTCAATATATTGAAGGACATATCAGAAGGATACTTCTGATTTCCTGGTCATATTAAGAGTAGAGTGATGAGTGCATTCTACCCCAGGTACAGATAATAAGAAGTGAATTGTCAGTGGAGGATTTAAAAATAAGAGAGTAAACTTAGTCTGCATGTTATTACCATGTGACAGCATTTCTAGACAATGTCAGTAAGAATATACTACTTCCTCAAAAAGCCTTTTAATAGGCTACATCCTTTTTTTTTTAAAGTTTTTTTTTAATGTTTTTTATTTATTTCTAGGAGAGAGAGAGAGAGACAGCGTGAGCAGGGGAGGGTCAGAGAGAGGGAGACACAGACTCTGAAACAGGCTCCAGGCCCTGAGCTGGCAGTCAGCACAGAGCCCGATGCAGGGCTCGAACCACGAACCGTGAGATCATGACCCAAGCGAAAGTCGAACGCTCAATCGACTAAGCCACCCAGGCGCCCCAGCTACATCCTTTTTTAACAGTTTTTTTAATTTATATTTTGAGAGACAGCACAAGTGGGGGAGGGTCAGAGAAGGAGAGAGAAACCCAAGCAGGCTTCACACTATAGCATAGAACTCTTTGTGGGGCTCTGACTTATGAACTGGGAGATTATGACCTGAGCTGAAATCAAGAGTTGGAAGATTAACCAACTGAGCCACCCAATGGGGTACATTGTAGTCAATTATAGCTATGATTAGTTTTTTGTTTTTTCTTTTTAATTCCTTAAATAGTTTATTATCAAGTGGTTTCCATGTAGCACCCAGTGCTCATCCCAACAACTGCCCTCCTCCATGCTCATCACCCCCCTTCCCTTCTCCCCCACCCTCCCTCAGCCCTCAGTTTGTTCTCAGCATTCAAGAGTCTCTCATGGTTTGCCTCTCTCCCTGTCCCCAGCTATTTTTTCCCCTTCTTCTCCTGCTTCGTCCTGCGTTAACTTCCTCTTAATCCATCTATACATGGAAACATATGGTATTTGTCCTTCTCTGCCTGACTTACTTCACTCAGCATAACACCCTCAAGGTCCATCCGTATTGCTACAAATGACCAGATTTCATTCTTTTTCATGGCCATGTAGTATTCCATTGTATAAATATACCACATCTTCTTGATCCATTCATCAGTTGATGGACACTTAGGCTCTTTCCATGTTTTGGCTATTGTTGAGAGTGCTGCTATGAACATTGGGGTACATGTGCCCCTATGCATGAGCATTCCTGTATCCCTTGGGTAAATTCCTAGTAGTGCTATTGCAGGGTCATAGGGGAGTTCTATTATTGATTTACTGAGGAATCTCCATACTGTTTTCCAGAGGGGTTACACCATTTTACATTCCCACCAACAGTGTAGGACAGTGCCTGTTTCTCCACATCCTCGCCAGCATCTAGAGTCTCCTGATTTGTTCATTTTAGCCACTCTGACTGGCGTGAGGTGGTATCTCAGTGTGGTTTTGATTTGTATTTCCCTAATGATAAGGGACGTTGAGCATTGTTTCATGTGTCTGTTGGCCATCCAGATGTCCTCTTTGGAGAAGTTTCTGTTCATGTTTTCTGCCCATTTCTTCACTGGATTATTTGTTTTTCGGGTGTAGAGTTTGGTGAGTTCCATATAGATTTTGAATACTAGCCCTTTATCTGATAGGTCATTTGCAACTATCCTTTTCCATTCCGTCGATTGCCTATATTAGTTTTATGGATTGTTTCCTTTGCCGTACAGAAGCTTTTTATCTTGATGAGGTTCCAGTAGTTCATTTTTGCTCTTGATTCCCCTGCCTTTGGAGATGTGTCAAGTAAGAAATTGCTGCGGTTGAGGTCAAGGAGGTCTTTTCCTGCTTTCTCTTCTAGGATTTTGATGGTTTCCTGTCTCACATTCAGGTCCTGTATCCATTTTGAGTTTATTTTTGTGTACGATGTGAGAAAATGATCTAGTTTCATTCTTTTTCATGTTGCTGTCCAGTTCTCCCAACACCATCTGTTAAAAAGGCTGTCTTTTTTTCATTGGATGCTCTTCCCCATTTTGTGAAAGATGAGTTGGCCATACATTGTGGGTCCAATTCTGAGTTCTCTATTCTATTCCATTGGTCTATGTGTCTGTTTTTGTGCCAATAACATACAGTCTTGATGATGATAATTTTGTAGTAGAGACTAAAGTCCGGGATGGTGATACCTCCCGTTTTGGTTTTCTTCAATATTACTTTGGCTATTTGGGGTCTTTTGTGATTCCATACAAATTTTAGGATGGTTTGTTCTAGTTTTGAGAAGAATGCTGGTGCAATTTTGATTGGGATTGCATTGAATGTGTAGATTGCTTTGGGTAGTAATGACATTTTTTTCGCAACCCATGAGCATGGAATGTTTTTCCATTTCTTTGTGTCTTCTTCAATTTCCTTCATAAGTTTTCTATAATTTTCATCATACAGATCACCTATATCTTTGGTTAGGTTTATTTCTAGGTATTTTATGGGTTTTTGTGTAATTGTGAATAGGAACAGTTTCTTGATTTCTCTTTCTGTTGCTTCATTATTGGTGTATACAAATGCAACTGATTTCTGTACATTGATTTTGTATCCTGCTACATTGCTAAATTCATGGATCAGCTTCTGGTGGAGTCTGTCGGGTTTTCTATGTAGAGTATCATGTCGTCTGTGACAAGTGAAATTTTGACTTCTTCTTTACCAATTCTGATGCCTTTGATTTCCTTTTGTTGTCTGATGGCTGATGATAGGACTTCCAGCACTATGTTAAACAACAGTGGTGATAATGGACATCCCTGTCATGTTTCTGATATCACGGGGAAAGCTCTAAGTTTTTCCCCATTGAGAATGATGTTAGCTGAGGGCTAACATGGATTTTATTATGTTTAGGTACGTTCCTTCTATCCCGACTTTCTTGAGGATTATTAAGAAGGGATGCTGTATCTTTTCAAATGATTTTTCTGCATCTATTGACAGGATCATATGGAATTTATCTTTTCTTTTGTTGATTTGCAAATATTGAACCAGCCCTGTAACCCAGGAATGAATCCCACTTGATCTTGGTGGATAATTCTTTTTATGTGCTGTTGGATTCAATTTGCAAGATTTTTGCATCTGTATTCATCAAGGATATTGGCCTGTAGTTCTCTTTTTATGCTGGGTTTCTGTCTGGCTTGGGAATCAAAGTGATTCTGGCTTCATAAAATGAGTCTGGAAGTTTTCCTTCGCTTTCTATTTTTTTGGAATAGCTTGAGAAGAATGGGTATTAGGTCTTTTTAAAATGTCTGATAGAATTCCCCAGGGAAGCCATCTGGCCCAGAGCTCTTATTTGTTGGGAGATTTTTGATAACTGATTCGATTTCCTCACTAGTTATGGGTCTGTTCAGGTTTTCTATTTCTTCCCGTGTGAATTTTGGTAATGAGTGTGTGTTGAGGATTTTGTCCATTTCTTCTAAGTTGTCCAATTTGTTGGCTATAATTTTTCATAGTATTCCCTGGTAATTGTATTGTAACTTGTATTTCTGATGGGTTGGTTATAATAAGTCCTTTTTCATTCATGATTTTGTCTAT
This sequence comes from Crocuta crocuta, assembly GCF_008692635.1. Classification (NCBI taxonomy): domain Eukaryota; kingdom Metazoa; phylum Chordata; class Mammalia; order Carnivora; family Hyaenidae; genus Crocuta; species Crocuta crocuta. The sequence goes on along the minus strand of NW_027527437.1, from coordinate 486,128 downwards.
CTGAGTGCACTCTCTGTTCATTTTGAGAAGCCTGGCTAGAGGTTTGTCAATTTTGTTTATTTTTTCAAAAAGCCAACTCTTGGTTTCATTGTTCTGTTTAACTGGTTCTTTTTTTTTTTTTTTTTGGTTTCTATATTGTTTATTTCTGCCCTAATTTTTATTATTTCTTGCTTCTACTGCGGTTGGGGTGCTCCTGTTGCTCTGCCTCTAGTTCCTTTTGGTGTGCTGTTAGATTTTGTACTTGTGCTTTTTCTAATTTCTTGAAATAGTCCTGGAATACAATGACTTTCCTCTTAGAATTGCCTTTGACGCATCCCATAGAGTTTGGATTGTTGTATTTTCATTTTCATTTGTTTCCATATATTTTTTAATTTGTTCTCTAATTGTGTAATTGGCCCATTCGTTCTTTAGTAGGGTGTTCGTTAACCTCCATCTTTTTGGAGGTTGTCCAGGCTTCTTCCTTTGGTTGATTTCAAGTTTCATAGCATTGTGATCTGAAAATATGCATCGTATGATCTTAATTCTTTTATATTTAATGAGGGCTGCTTTATATCCCAGTATGTGATCTATCTTGGAGAATGTGCCATGTGCACTTGAGAAGAAAGTGAATTCCATGGCCTCAGAATGTAGAGTTTTAAATATATCTGTCAAATTCATCTTGTCCAATGTGTCATTCAAGTCCATTGTTTCTTTAGTGATTTCTGTCTAGTTGATCTATCCATTCCTGTAAGTGGAGCATTAAAGTCCCCTGCTATTAGCACATTCTTATCCATAAGATTGTCTCTGTGATTAATTGTTTTATATATTTAGGTGCTCCCAAATCGGTGCGTAGACATTTATAATTGTTAGTTCTTCCTGATGGATGGACCTTGTAATTATTATCTAATGCCCTTCTTCATCCCTTATTACTGTCTTTACTTTAAACTCCAGTTTGTCTGATATAAGTATAGCTACTCCAGCTTTCTTTTGACTTCCAGTAGCACGATATATCTTTCTCCATCCCCTTACTTTCATCTGAAGGTGTCCTCTAGTCTAAAATGNGGCTGCATATTTTTACTGTTCATCACATTGAAGATTTCCTGCCATTCCTTTCTAGCCTGCCAAGTTTCAGTAGATAGGTCTGTCACCACTCTGATAGGTTTCCCTTTGTATGTTAGGGCCCTTTTCTCCCTAGCTGCTTTCAAAATTCTCTCTTTGTCCTTATATTTTGCCAGTTTCACTATGATATGTCGTGCAGAAGATCGATTCAAGTTACATCTGAGGGGAGTTCTCTGTGCCTCTTGACTTTCAACGTCTACTTCCTTCTCCAGGTTGGGGAACTTCTCTGGTATAATTTCTCCCAGGACTCCTTCAGCACCTTTCCCTCTCTCTGCCTCTTCTGAGATTCCTATGATATGAATATTATTCTGTTTGATTGTATCGTGAGCTCTCGGACTCTCCTTTTATGTTCCTGGATCAGTTTATCTCTGTTTTTCTCAGTTTCTTCTTTTTCTATAATTGTGTCTTCTAAATCACTTATTCTCCTTTCTGCCTCTTCAATCCGTGCATTGGACACCTCTAGTTTATTTTGTATCTCATTTATAGCATTTTTAAATTCATCACCACTATTTTTAAGCTCCATAGTCTTTGTAGCAGTAATTTCTCTGATGTCTTCCATGCTTTTTTCAAGCCCAGCAATTAATTTTATGACTATTGTTCTAAATTCTTGTTCAGTTATGTTGCTTATATATATCTGTTTTGAGCAGTTCTTTAGCTGTCATTTTTACTGGAATTTCTTTGGAGGAGAGTTCTTCGATTTTGTCATTTTGGTTAGCTTTCTATCTCTTACTAATTTTAAAAGCTTGTTATTCACTCTGCCCCTGCAGGTGCTGATACATTAAAGAGGGCTCTTTGACTGTCCAGGGCCTGTCTGTTCAGGAAGTGTTCTTTGAATGGTGTCTCTTGGTTTCTCTTATAGAGACTTTGGTTATTTTGTTTCTCTACTCATAGTGTTATTTGGGACTCTCCACTATGTGTACTTTGGCTTGTTTCTTGAGGCAGCACACTGATGAGGTTTCCTTCCCAGTGTATTCTGTCTCTTTCTCTTCCCAAACTAAGTGTCCTATGACTTCAGGCCTTCTCTGTTTGAGAAATAGGTGCAAACGAAATGCACGAAGCTCCCTACTTCTCCACCATCTTCCGGCACTCCCCAGTTATGATTAATTTTAAAACAATCTATATTTAGCTTCAAATTGGTAGTTTTGTTCATTTCTTTAATAAATACTTTAATTCATGTGGGAGTTAATTAAGGGAACTCCTAGTTCTGTATAGTTGGCCCCCACACATTTTAGACTTGGCTACATGTACTCATTGTAAAAGAAAGTTCACAATGGTTTGTAATTGTTGGAAATTGTTTCTGTTCTCCTTGGAGCTATATGATACCAGTGTTAAAGTAATAATTGGTGATAAATGAAGACTCAATGAAAGAAAAATTTAAGCGACTATTTAATTTTTTTTTGCTTATTCCTTATTTGTATGGTTTTTATGGTTATGACTTAAAATTTTGTTACATGGAAGGAGGATATTAGAAATTCTCTTTTGAGGTGTTAAATTCTTAGATGAATGACTTCCTGACTTGCTTTACTTCCTCTCCTCAAAACACCTGTTTTCATACGTTTTAATCCAGAAGTTTATGCAAAATATAGCCTGGACACTTTTATTTCCAATCATAGCTGTTTTTCATAAACGAGTTTCATACATTTGCTTCCTAACATTTCATGTCTTTTAGGACATTCATGCTAGTACAATGACTCCATGATATTCTCTCCACTTTGCTATGTACAGTCCATTGAATATATCACTCTTACATCATGGTTCTTCTTTTTTTTTTTTTTTTTTTTACATGGTTCTTCTTTAACTTTTAAAATATTCTTTATCCATGTTTGGTCAAAGGTCCACTACACTGTCATTCTGTTTTATACATACTTAACTCCTTGTCTCTCACTTTTTTTACCTGTTAAATTTAAATGCTTGTTAAATTCAAATCTCTGTCTATTCTCTGTATCATCCTGGGCACCTAACCTTGCTGGAGAAGTACATTAACGTTACTGTAGAAGTACATTAGAGTGCCCATGATTCTCACTTTAATTACTTCTAGTTTCACCACATATCCCTAGGTTGTTCCCTCCCCACCCTGCTAAGTGACTCCTACCCACTCCTCTCTCTACCAGTCTTCAAAATCCACTTCCCAATCTTGGGCTAACCACCTTCTTTATTAATACACTGGGAAAATTGTTTCAATCATGTTCCATAAACTGCCACCTTAACATCTTCTGCCTACCGGCATGCCTCCTGTTCTGTTACCACAAATGAGATGTTTATATGCTAAGCAAGCTCAATTCCTTTACCTGCGTACTAGATCCTATACCCTCCCACCTATCTCATGGAAACTGATCTAGCAATTCTCCCATCTCTGTCCTATATTATAAGTTGCCCTCTCTGCTGAATCAAGTCCATCATGATCATACTTCCTGATATACTGTTTCAGCTTCTTTATGGGGGAAGAAAACAATTCTCCCTTGAACTTATGTTTTGCTTCAACTACCATTCCATTATTGTCATCTAACCAATCATCTTTTTGTTTTGTCTGTTTGTATTCTCCAGTTTTTATATTGTTATATTCTTTCAACTCAGACTTTCACATCTACCAGTGAACAATGAAATAACTTTCAAGGTGGCCACTAGTTACTTAAATGTTGATTTATAAAATGATCACTCCTAGTCCTCATCTTCCTTGATTTCTCATGCAATTATTTTCACTCCCTCTTTCTTTAAACACTTTGTTCACTAGGTCCTAGGACATCCCTTTATCTTGTTTTCTACCTTATTCTTAGTCCTCTTTGTTTTTTTTCTAATATTCTCCAAGATAGACCAAGATTGAGTGTTCAGACCTATTCCCCTTCTCTCTTCTATGTCATCATCCATTTTTCTCTATAAAGTAATTCAGTCTTGTGATCTTCTATTCCATCAGCTCACTGAAGACTCCCAAATGTATACCCCCAGTCTAGAATTCTATCTTGATCCTTACACTCAGCAGCCTATTTGACATCGTTCTTTATATATCTAGTAAACATAAAACCACACATGGCCAAAACCAGTCTTGACTTTTTATATATTAAAAATCAACTGCTCTTATAGTATTCCCATATTGACAAATGGAAATCTAATGCTTTGAGTTAGTCAAGTAAAAATCCTTTGAAACTCTTCCCTTTTTTCCCCTCTTCCCCTCTACCCCACCCCCACAACAGTCCACATCTAATGTGTCAGCAAATTCTATCAATTTTACTTTAAATATTTTCTTCTCTAAAACTCTATGGTCACTGACATAATCTGAGAAATCCTAATTCTCACCTTAATATTTGTGAAGGCCTCCTAAATGATCCCCCTGCTTCTCTTAACGACCCCCCAGTCTATCTCTGTATAGAAGCCAAAGTTGTTATTTTAAAATATAAGTCAGATGTCATATCCATGCTCAACTCTCACAGTGATTCCATATCACATAGGTACAGTTGGTTCAGTGGCCAACATGCCCATCCAGGTCAGACCCACTGTCAGCTTCATGACCACCTCTCCTCTCACTCTCCTACTTGATCACATGGACACAGTCACACCTTGCCTCTGACTTTTCCTTCAACAGTAAAATGTTCCCTGCTTCATGTTTTTACAGTTGATCTTCCCTCTACCTTTGTAGCTCTCTCAAAGAAATCTACATGACTCCAGTACACAATTACAGTGCAGAAATATTAATGTGCCTGATCACAAGGTGCTGGGAGAGATCAACTTAAAATATTACTTTGAAAGGTACGTGCATCTATTACCTTTCTAAAATACAGACTATTCTGGATTCTGAAACACATGTTGATCTAAAAGGTAAGAGATGGGGGGGGGGGG